>NC_056732.1:949866160-950148660 GCF_019279795.1 Protopterus annectens
AGCCCTGAAGGAAGAAAGGGGCTAAATAGAAAGAATCCTCTAATTTAAATGGATTCTTTAAGAGGAATAAGAGAAAAAACAAGGGGCTAAGGAGTACAACCAAAGACACACCCAAGTAATAACAACACACACACACACACACATTCACACACCCACACGAGCACTCTACTTGTATTGGGAAGGTATAATAGAGTCTAATATGAAGATTTTGAAAGAAAATATAGTAAAAGGTATATAATAAAACAAACTACTAGCCTGAGCCAGCGAAGACAATCCCAATGCTTCAAGCAGCAAATGAGATTTGGGGAACAGCCACTAAGCATCATGGGATAGATTGTAGCCTTGAGCCAGTTGAAGCTCTCGAGCTTTGGTATGCGGCCGAGTCGAAGCCGAGGTTCGGCTCCGACCCCAACCAGCAAGAATGAAGGCGAGATAGGACAACATAACATCATGTAATTTTTTTGTGCACATTATAACATGTGGATGAAAAGTACAGTTGTGTACACTTAACATAAATGTAGATGTTCGAGTGTATTCACTGTTGCAGTCATTACATTTGGGTAATCTGCTTGCAGGGTGCCCTCAGTCAGCCTGATTAACAAAGTCTTGGGTCCTGCATCGGTTGCTGTCCCTTCTTCCATGACGTCAGGTTGTCAGGGGTATAAAACATGCAGCCAATGCCATTACATCAGTTTTTCTTGCCCCAGATGTCAGGTGCCCCCCTAATGTGGAACAATTAAACATAAAAACACAAAGGTATACCTCCAACAAAAAAGCAAATACACCAAAAAGGCTTTTAAGCATAGTAAAGGAAAGTAGAGGTATAGCCATAAGAAGTTAGGGGGCAGGAGGGAGGGTAACCAGGACTGCAACAGTGAATACACTCGAACATCTACATTTATGGTAAGTGTACACAACTGTACTATGTTCTTCGTGTTTCACTGTTGCAGTCATTACATTTGGGAAGATTCCCAAAGCTATGGTTGGGAGGAGGAGTTTAGATAGTATTAGGGCCAGCTATAAGGCCCTGCAAGACTGCAGTGGCAAAGCCAGCTCTGGATTTAGAGAAAATTGGCAAATGATAATGCTTGGTGAAAGTATGTACAGAAATCCAGTTAGCAGCTTCTAGGATGTCCCTGGCAGGAATGCCTCTGAGAAAGGCTGTATAAGTAGATGCAACCCTGGTGGAGTGAGGTCTGAGCCCCTGGGGGATAGGTTTTCCATGGTGCTTATAGCAGAAATTAATGCAATGGCTTATCCATTTAGAAATGGTTTGTTTTGAAATAACCTTCCTCTCTGCCCCTGCAGCAAATGCTACCAGCAGTTGTTCAGATTTTCTTTGGGGTTTAGTCCTGTCCAAGTAGAATCTAAGTTGTCTGTGCACATCCAAGGAATGCAGAATCCATTCCCCTTTGTTCTGTGGACTGGGAAAGAAGGTTGGCAAATGAATAAACTGATTAAGAGCCACACTGGAATTGAAATGGCAACTAAGACTGGACACACAAAATTATCCTGGTATAAATGATTATGTTACTATAATGTCCTTACTGAAGTTGAAGCACATTTAGGTAGGAATTAAATGTATGATTAAACAAATATTCAACATAGTGTATTTATTGTTTATTTACACATTTTATTAGGAATTTGTATATTCGTTACAACTTCATTTTTAATTAGACCAAGTTTTTTAGTATAGTACATTTTTTTTAGTTTTATGTTTTTGTTTTGCAGTATCTCTTTTAATTTATGATTGTATAATTGATTAATTGCTAATGGGATGATATGAAAAGGTACTTATGAGGGGATGTGAATTTTACATGCTGTTCTGAAGGAGTCCTGACACAACGACGAAACCTAGGTCAATCACGTTTGTTACTTGGTGTTGGTAGAACGTCTGCTACTTGGTGCTTGTGGATTTTATTTTAATAAATCTCATTTTGCTGCTAGACCTTCTTTCTTCTCATTACTTGCACTATATTTAAAACTCATTTGTCCTGGGTAATGAGTTCCCAGTTCTTTATATGAAGAGCAATCTTTCCCCCCAAAGGGGTAGCCAGAAGATAAGTGCTTGGAAATTTTAAAAGGAAGTCATTGAGACAGTTTACCATAGGGGGTGTCTTGTTATCCCCAGACTTGGAAGTGGAGGCCCCCCCCACTGCTTAGTTCTGAGTCCCCTGGGACTGAAACCTGGGTTTTTTTTGCTGTGTCTGGGTTTGGCTTGAGAAGACCTGAACAAAATAATATTATTTTATGTACTGTGGATGTAAACAAATTATATACTTCGATTAATCAAGCTGAGGGAATTGAATTTGTAGAACTTTATTTAAATATGATCAATCAGAATCTTACCATAGATTCTAGAACTGTTTGTGTTTTGTTGGACCTAGTTTTGAACAGCAATGTTTTTTGTTTCTGAGAATAAAATTTATCAACAAACATCAGGAGTAGCGATGGCAGCCACTGTTGCACCATATTTTGCAAATATAGTTATGTGTTGGTGGGAGTATTTTTATTTGCCTAGACTTCATTTCATTATGTTTCTTTTTATTGTAGATACATAGATGATTTGTTTTTTATTTGGAAGGGAAGTATAGCAGAATTTAATAATTTTGTTTTACAGATGAACAGTAGTGTCAGGTGGTTGAACTATATAATGTTTAAGTAAGTTGTATAGGTACTACCATTAATTTTCTAGATATTGAATTATCTTTCAATCCTTTGTATATCAATTTTTCCAGTAACGTTTACAGAAAAAAATACTTTTAGTAACAATTATTCCATTTTTCCAGCTCCCATCCAGATTATATTAAATTTAATATCTTTAGGGGCAAGTGATTAGACTGAGTGGTATTATTAACGACCATGATGTTTTTCATAAAGAAGTTAATTTTTTAATGGATATGCTCGGCCAAAGGGGGTATCTGAAGGCAAAATTAAGAGATAATAGATACAGTCACTTTTCACAGGATTGATAGATATCCACCTATCCTTTCTGTAGGATTTATTCCTAAAGCTGAACAATGAATTTGATAATTGTGATGGTAAAAAGTTTTTAGCTTTTCAAATTCCCATGAGTACGGGGGGGGGGGGGGGGGGGCAGCTTAAAAACATCATCAGAGACAAATGGAAGGTAATTTTAAGTAATAGGGACTTAAGTGAGGTGGTGAGTATGGAGCCCAAATTTATTTACAAGAATACATCAAATTTAAAATTCTTACTAGAAAAATGTAAAAAAAAAAAAAAAAATTTGTAACAAGAAGTACTCCACCTTTAGGCACATTTCCTTGTGGAGGGTGCAGACTGTGTAGATATATTTATCCTGAAAGTACATTTATGTTTAAACATTGTTTTTGTTTGAACCCCGACACAAATGTGACTGCCAAAGTATAGGTATTGTTTATTTGGCTATTTGTGAGTCCTGTTATAATTTCTATGTAGGAAAGATAACTAGGGCCCTTAGAGACCGAATGGGAGAACATCTTAGAGCCATTAAAAACAAGGACCCAAACAATGTTCTGGCAAGACACAGTTTAAGTTGTGAATGTTTTCACAAGTTTTATTTTTTAGTTTTGCAACAGGTGGATACCAATAGGTTTGTTGATTCAAGTAATAATTACTTGGAAATGTTAGAATTGAAATGGCAGGTCCTTCTTAGGGCTGATGTCAGTCCAGGTTTGAACGAAACCATTTCCATCAAAAGTTTATTGAAATAAAAATATATATAAGACATTATTTCTAACACTGATTGTCAAAATATGGTATTTTTATACTTGTACAGTGGTGTACCACACATTTTTTCTTATTATGAAGCTTTTATTTCTTATGGTTTTATGTCACTACTGCTTTAATTATTTGTTCAAAGTCTTAATGATAGTGCGATGTCATCATTTTGACTGTATTTAAATGGTCTGATTTTTAAATTAAATGTTTCTGAAGAAGTTCTGACAGTAAAGGAATGAAAGCGCTAATCTGACTCCTGTTTGTATGGACTACGTACACAGAGTGGTGAATTTATTTGTATGTTTAAAGTAGTTATAGTTTACTTCTTACTAAGCCAACAACATAAATAGTATCATCCCAGGTCAATGCTTCTCAGGAGACATATTACTACAGCTGTTATGGAAGGAACAAGTAGTCAAATGTGAGCAGCAGCCATCAATAACTTACCACACCTCACAGATTGTAATACTCTCTTCTAGGCCTACCGTACATCCACACCTCAACATAGCACATGCCAATGACAGCAACACTGACATGTGAAATGTTCATAGGGTCATAGGACATCAGTAAACTAACAGACACCATCACATAAATTCCTATCCATTATTTTACCATTTAAAACAAACTTCTTATATTTATATGATTGAAGACAGTACGGCCATGTGTGTAGTGTGTGCACTATTTTGACTGGAGTACATAATGCCACTGTCCATAAGTGGCATATGCACCACACTACGACAGAATTAGCAATCACACATGCAATGCTCTGGAGACGGCTTGCAGAGGCTCATAGAATAACCTGCTTCATGATGTGTGTATGCATATTTGACATGAGGACATCTGCCACTCCTCTGCAGGAAGGATGTCATATGTCCAGATAAAAAAAAAAAAAAAAAAAAAAAAAAAGAGGATGGTGGATGCATGGGGCTATGTTAAAGGTTCTACTAAGTGGTAGTGAAATGATTAGCGATTCACAAGATCATACAATGACCATAATGTAACATCAACCACTAAAACAGCAGCCGTAGACTGGGTCTGATTTGAAGATTACACGTGAATAAGTATAGAAGATGACTTCCATGTAATGTAACACCAGCCACCACAACATATGTCTGACTTTTAACACTGTCACATTGCATTTTATGCAGTACAAAACCATCATTGTATGCTGAGAAGAACATTTTGGGAGGAGTGTCTGACATGGATGTGGAGTCTCATCATCTTGTAAAATTGTTGTAATATTTGAAACTATACACATGCAGGTTACCTGCTGTCTGAATAGAACCCCTACATATCTAGGTAAAAGTACCTTGAAAACACAGTAGTTAATATATCTGCTGCAGCAGTGGTTTGTCTTGAATACTATCAGAGTGCATGTTACACAGGATGACATCATATTAACAGTGGATATAAAAAGTGTACACACCCCTGTTAAAATGCCAGGTTTTTATGATATAAAAAATGAGACCACAATAAATCATTTCAAAACTTTTCCCACCTTTAATGCGACCTATGACCTGTACAATTCAACTGAAAAACAAATCTGTTAGGGGAAAATATAAAAAATAAAAAACATACAATAATCTGGTTACATCAGTGTGCATTCCCTTAAACTAATAGTTTGTTGAAGCACCTTTTGATTTAATTATAGCATTCATTCTTCTTGGGTAGGAGTGGCAATATTTGTCCACTCTTCCTTGCAGAAGTGCTTCAAATCTGTCAGAATGCGAGGGCATCTCTTGTGCACAGTGCTCTTCAGGTCACCCCTGATTTTCTATTGGATTTAGGTCTGGGATCTGGCTGGGCCATTCCAAAACTTGAAGTTTCTTTTGGTGAAAACATTCTTTTGTTGACTTAGATGTATGCTTGGGGTCAGTGCTGTGTTGAAATCTGAAATTCCTCATCAACTTCAGCTTTCTAGCAGACACCTGAAGGTTTTGAGCCAAAAGTGACTGGTATTTGGAACTGTTCATAACTCCCTCCACCATGACTAAAGCCCCAGTTCCAGCTAAAGAAAAGCATCCCAAAGTATGATACTGCCACCACCATGCTTCACTGTGGGGGTGGTATTTTTTTGCTGAAGCAAAGTGTTGTTTTTGCCAAACGTACCTTTTGGAATTGTGGCCAAAAAGTTCAACCTTGGTCTTATCAGACCATAACACATTTTCCCACATGCTTTTGGGAGACTTGATGCATTGTCTTGCAAATTTTGCCAGGCCTGGATGTTTTTCTGTCTAAGAAAAGGCTTCCGTCTTGCAAACCTACCCCATAGGCCAGACATATGGAGAATACAGGAGAATGTTGTTGCATGTAGTACACAACCAGGACTTGCCAGAAATTCCTGCAGCTCTTTTAGTGTTGCTGTAGGTGTCTTGGCAGCCTCCCTGACCACTTTTCTTCTTGTCCTTTCATCAATTTTGGAGGGACATGCAGTTCTTTTCAACATCACTGTTGTCCCCATATTTTCTCCACTTTCTGATGACTGTCTTCGCTGTGTTCCATGGTATATCCAATGCTGTGGAAATTTTTTTGTACCCTTCTCCTGACTGATACCTTTCAATAATGAGATCTCTGATGTTTTGTAAGTTCTCTGCGAACCATGGCTTTTGCTGTAGCAGGTAACTGAATAAATGCCAGGAAAATCCTACTAGGACAGCTGAACTTTATTTAGGGTTAATCAAAGTCTCTTTAATTGATGCCAGGTGTCTACCCAAGAAGACTGAATGTTGTAATTAAAGCAAAAGGTGCTTCAACAAAGTATTAGTTTAAGGGTGTGCACACTTAAGCAACTAGCTTATTGCATATTTTTTATTTTTTATATTTTTCCCCTAACAGGGGCGGCTGCGGTGGTGCAGCGGTTAGCATTGCTGCCTCACAGCAAGAGGTTCTCCTGTTCAATTTTCGGCTGGGGTGCCTTTTGTGAGGAGTCTGCATGTCCTCCCTGTGGTTGTGTGGGTTTCCTCCCACATCCCAAAGACATGGTGTAGGTGGATTGGACACTCTAAATTGGCCCTAGGCATGAGTGTGTGTGCCTTCGGTGGAAGGTTGGGTGCCGGGCTGGCAACCTGACACATAAAACTCCACTGCCAATCATGAGCACACAGGTGATCCGCTGTGGTGACCTCTAACCGGGAAAAGCCAAAAGAAGAAGAAGAAGAATATTTTTCCAATAACAGATTTGTTTTTCAATTGACTTGTACAGGTTATAGGTCATATTAAAGGTGGGAAACGTTCTGAAATGATTTATTGTGGTCTAATTTTTTTATCACAAAAACTTGGCATTTTAACAGGGATGTGTACACTTTTTATATCCACTGTATACGTTGCAAGAAAATGCTTGGAGGAGGGTCTGACATAGCTGTGGACTCACTCAAATGTACTAAAATTGTCACCGTACTAACTGTTGAATAAACATACAAACCACTTCACCTCCGTGACAGCAGAACCCCTACCTGACTATCTACAAGGAACAGTACTTAAAGCAAGCACCAAAGCACAAGTCTGGCTTCTAAGCTGTCAGACAATACATTACAGCTGATGACATCAGCAATGTCTGTTGAGAAGAAGATGGTAATAGGAGTGTCTCGCATGCTGGTCTAAAAATGTTCTCTTGAATGTCAACTAAGTAAACAGACATCCAGACACAGGCACAGGCAAACACACACACACACACACACACACACACACACACACACACACACCAGTTGATTGCAGTAAGATTAGGTCTCTTACCTAACTAAGTGCACCAGCAAGAGTACTCAGTACCTAACGCCAGTGCCATGGCACACGTCTGACTTTTACAATGCTGCTGCTGAGGAACTTACAGCGGATAACATCATCAATGAATGTTTGAGAGAAGATGTTGGGAGCCATGTATGGATAGCCATGTACTACTGTCAAAATATTTGCACTCGGTGGGTGACAGGATACATAGTTACGCTCTTCTGACTAAACACACAAACAGACATACCACTTGACTACAGTAGGATTAGAACCCCTAAGTACACCAGCTAGAGAAGTCAGTACTTAATACATGTGCCATGGCACAAGTCTGACTTTTACAGTGTTGCTAGACAACTTTCAATGGATGACATCATCATTGGATGTCTGTGAGAAGATGTTGGGAGGCCTGTATGAAACATATGGGTAGCCATGTGCTACTGTCAAAATATTTGCACTCCATGGGAGTGACTTGCTGACAGTAAGATACACAGTTATGCTCTTCTAACTAAACACACACACACACACACACACACACACACACACACACACACACCTTGTCTACACAGTGAGATTAGAACCCCCGAGTACACTAGCTTAATGCAAGTGCCATAACACAAGTCTGACTGTTACAGTGTTGCTACACAAATTATAGTGGATGACATCATAACTGGATGCTTGAGAGAAGATGCTTGGTGGCTTGTATGAAATAGATGGGGTACTCATGTTGTTGTTGTTGTGTCTTTCGGCTTTTTCCCAGTTAGGGGTTGCCACAGCAGAACTCCAGTCCGCTAATGATTGGCAGTAGATTTTTAAGTGCCGAGTTGCCGGCCCTGACGCACAACCTTCAACGAAGGTAAGCCCATTCACGCATGTCTCCACGCAGAAGACGCTCTAGCTGAGAATCGAACAGGAAAACGTCTTAATGTGAGGCGATAACGTTACCGCAGCACCACCACGAATGTCAAAACATTTGCACTCTATGGGACTGTATTACTGACAGTAGGATACACAGTTATGCTTGTCTGAAGTATGTATTTACCTTGTCATAGTGGTCTTCTGATGCCATCATCATTATATTATCTGGTTAATATATTCTCTCATGACAGTGGTATGTAAAGTGTGGATGTACTATTTCATGCTGTGTTTCCAATGTGCAGGTATACTTTAAGAGACAGCTTGTCAAACTAGACACAAAACAGCTGTCAGGGATGCGTGAAGCAGAAATGAGACACATGCAGATGTTTCCAAGGATTTTATGTACATTTTACACAAACTGTCACATACATTTTTTACGATCTTATTTGTGTGTTCATCCATTCATCCTCAACTACTTTTTCCCATTCTGCACATGGGGTAGGGGTGTTACTTCAACAGTGACAATAATCTCGAGCTAGGTTTACACTGCCGGGTGGGCTCGCCTTGCCTCTGTAGTTCATCCATACCACTCACTCACACATGCACTTGCACCTACGGTCAGTTCAGTGTGTCCAATATCCCTTCTGCATGTCTTTGGAATGTGGTAGGAAATCGGAGCACCTGCAGGAAGCCCACGCGACCACATGGAGGACACGCAGACTCTGCACAGAATGCACCCCAGATAAGAATTGAACTGAAGAACGTCTTATTGTGAGGCGACAACCCTAACTGCTGCACGACTGCTGCTGCCATTGTGCTCATATTTATGAAGAATTACGGTCCACATTAATACAAATATAAGACAATCTGAATGTGTATTGTCATTATAAAGGTGTACATGTACATGTTATGTAACAATGCATTTCTTGTATTTATTTCTGTAGTGTAGTTGATATTTGGGAACAAGTATTGTTATACCAAGTTTCAAGTGTATGAGTGCAAGTAGCACATGACTTAGTTTAAATATGTGTTCAGTCATTAAAAAGTGCCTTCCCTTTCATTGTGTTTTACATGGGCTTTAAACAGGATGAAGACTAACTGGACAAGAAACAAAGTAATACTTGCTAATAATGACTTTCAATAGTGCACCACCGAGCAAATGACTTCAGCGATTGATGGCTAAATGTTTGCGCATCTGAGATACACATTTAGGGGCTCTAGGTGAACTTGAAAAGTACTTATCCATACTGGCTATGGTAGACGCAGCTTACAGATATTATGGTGTTCATGACAACTTCATACTGGATATGTTTTGTCATATATTATATAACCTTAAAAGAATATGCATACACCTTTCCCTGTTTGCAAGTAGTTAAGCAACAAGGAAAAGTGGGTGTCGGATTCATTCAGAAAAGTGCAACAGTCCCATTGGTTCACTTTCCTCTGTGCAAACATGCTAAGCAGAGAGTTGCGGCAGTCAGCACTTTGGACACCACTGAATGGAAGAAACACATCTGCTGCCTAGCTGACTCTGTGGCAGTAAGATGCAAGAGTTCTTATTTTGAGCACAGATGATACAGAGGTCAAATCCAATTCTATCTAATATTTTTACGTAGGTATTCATGATATCATTAAATAATTACATGTGATAATTATTGGAAATGTGAGAGGGAATGACTACAGTGAAGTACTGCATAAAAACAAACAGTACTGAGTGATTTATGTAAACAGTGCACATATGGAGTTACATACTTATACAGTCAGTCTAAATAAATATTTTATATGAAACTTTAAATACGAGTGCCTTTATTCTACTTTAACTGTATTTTTCCTTAGTGCAGCAAGTTTAAGCAGCAATGCGTGGAGGTAACTGCTCTATGCCATAGGATGTGAAGAGGCATTGACTGTCACTCGGCTTTGATGCACGATGCCAAACACCGCGCAAGAGCAGAGGACAAAAAGTGAAGGGCTTCATTGGGAATTTCTTAATTGTGTGTGTGCAGTGTGATTCTAATTTTTGACCAAATTAAAGGTCTGAAAATGGGGTAAATAGGAAAGTGTGTGTGAAAATGGGGTAGATAGGAAAGTGTGTAAATGGGGGGAGGGGGGGGGCCAAGGGAAAGCAGTATAGGATTTTGCAGGAGGGACTTAGAAAACAACCATAACTATTTACTTCAACAGTGTAAAATGAATATGTATAAAATATTGGCTAAATTTGGACCGTCACCTCAACAAAGATTGCTGATAACACAATCATGTTGTATAGCCAACTGGAACAAATCAAGTGTGTCGAGCAGACATGTGTGAAGTGGAGAGCTATGTATGGGAAAGTATATTATTTTGGGGACGGGTGTCTAGTTTTAGGTTCATAGGTAGGTACTAGGCTATTGGCTCAAGGGCCTAAGTAAGCCTAGCCAACAAGGTTCCCTGGCTTATGCCACACAAGAAAGTTATTTTCTTGTGCCCCTGTCAAGCAGAGCCACAGAAGTGATCCCCGAGGTGTATTTCCTATTTCCCATCCACTCATCAAGATTTTTCTTGAAGAGTGCTAATGAGGAACTTTGCTCGACATAGATGGGTAGCTTGTTACAGAGTATGGGAAGTCTCTGGGAAAGGAATCTATCCTTCCAGCATGTCCTGTTTATTGTGGTGACAAAGTTTAGGTCCCTAGAGTATGTAGCTTAGAGGGATTGTGATTTCTTTATTTGTAGCATGTCCAACAGCTCTGGGTTTGACATTGTTTTATATGTTTGGCAGAGATCACCTCGGAGTAGGCGATATGCTACAGAGTAAAGCTGGAGTTTTTTGAGACGGTCAGTGTAGGGCATCTGTTTGAGGCCAGTAATCCTCTTTGTGAGGTACTTCTGTGGCCTTTCCAGCTGCTGCAGATGTCTTGTGAGGTACATTCCAAAAGGGGCATTATACTCTATAATGGGTCTAATGAGTGTCGAGTAGAGGGGAACAATGACCTCTTTTTCCTGGATGAGAACCCTTTTGTGATGAGGTGTGCCACATAGAAGGATTTCCTGACTACTGTGCCAATGTGATTATCAAAGGAGAGACTACTGTCTACCCGTGTCCAAAGGTCTCATCACATATTCGGCGTTAAGTAGACTATGTGGTAGTTCATGGGTACAGAGTTTTTACCAAAGGGGATGACAATGCACTTTTTGGCATTGAGCTTGAGGCCATGGCTCGGACGGCATCTGTCTCGGTGAGGCCCTTCTGTAGGATGTCCACATCATTTGGGGACTCGACTACGGCTCCTAGTTTGCAGTCATCTGCCAACTTTGTTAGCTACAGGCCTTCTGTGTTAGCCTGTACTTCAGAAAAGTAGATACCAAACAGGAGAGGTCCCAGGACTGAACCCTGTGGTACTCCACTTGTCACTGGTTTGAAGTCAGATTTGGAGTCTGCAACCTTTACAGTGTGCGTTCTGTCAGTGAGCCAGGTGGCAACCAATCTTGTGACATAGGGATTTATACATAGTTTAGTGAGTTTAGCTATAATTCCAGAATGGGGGATGGTGTCGAAAGGCTTGGCGAGGTCAAGATAGACTGTGTGAACCACCTTACCCTCCTCTATGGCTTTGGTGACTGCCTCAAAGAAGTTGATCAGGTAAAGGAGACATGATCTGCCTTTCACAAACCCGAACTGGGTGGGGTCCAGAGTTTCGAGGTTACCAATGTCTTTGTTTATGAGTTCCATGATGATACGTTCCACAGCCTTACACACCAGGCTCGTTCCTGGGATCAGTGGTGGCTCCCCCTTTGCGGAGTGAGATAACTGTTGCTGTGCACCATTCAGTGGGCACAAAGCCTGATGTGAGGCTATGATTGAACATAGTGCTCAGGTGGGAGCCAGTTAGTTCCGAAGTTCATGTAAAATGCAGCCTGGGATGTTGTCCGGTCCCATGGATGCTGTGTTTTTGGCTTTAGAGAGTGCAGCTTTTACCTGCGTAGTTGTGATTGCAAGGACTCTGCATTCTTCCTGTATAGATATGGGTCGTTTAGGGGTGAGAGGGGGATAAAGTTAGCACTGAACTTATCTTCCAGGATGTTGGCAATATCAGTTGGTTCTGTAATTTTCATGCCGTTGTGCTGTAACTCAGAGCAGATGTGGATGTTGCCATTGAGATTCTTGACATAGCTATAGAATGCTTTGTGGTTGTCTCTAGAATAAGTGGCGATTTTGTTTTCATAGCTAGCTTTGGAGGATCTTATAAGGGATCTCAGTTTCTTATTCAGGCTGTCCAGGGAGCTCCTCCACTCATGGGATTTTACTTTCTTTTGCAGCAGTTCCTTCCTTCTGTTGTAGAGTATGTTTATGGCAGGGGACCACCAGATTGGCTTCCTTTTTTTTGGAGGATAGCGTTTTGGTTCTGTTTGAGATAGCACGATCCATGCACTTGTGTAAGTGCTTATAGAGTGCATCTGTGTAGGATTCAGCAGTCGTAACTGTATTGTCCATCTGCATGTGTGTCATGAAGTTCGCCACTTCTGTCTTAAGAAGTATTGAGAAACTTTTTACAATGGTTTCCTTAATGGGGGGGTGGGGGCGGGATGTGGATATCTAGGGTGATTAGCTTATGGTCGGATCTGGCCAACGAGGAGTTGACTTCAGGTGTGGAACACTGGTCACTCATGTTGGTAATGACTAGGTCTAGGATATTGTTGCCCCTGATGGGGGTGTGGATAAGTTGATCCAGGGCATTGGAATTTACGAATTCCAGAAAGCGTTGAGCGAAGGAGTTGGTACACGAGTAATTTTCCCAGTTAATGGTCAGATAGTTGAAATCGTCCATTATTAGGGTGTTTGGCTGAACCTTAACATTTTCCAGTATATCAAGAAAAGAGGAGTGGGAATCCTGGGGCATGGTGGAGAACTGAAGCAAGCTACAATTTGGATTGCAGTTTTGCCCAGACTTAGTTGCACTTGGATAACCTTGGATGCATTATGCTGAGCAACTAGCCTGGAGGTGTGGATATCCTTAATAAATATGGACACACATCCGCCTTTGGTGTTCCGGTCCAAGTTAGATGGCCAAAAAGTGTGGTATGAGTTACAGCCTGGTAATGCAGGGGTGCTCTCTAGAGCCTTGAACCAGTTCTCAGTCACTGCACAGATATCGATGTTCTCCATTTTAAGGAGTGCCTCGAGGGAGTGCATTTTGAGATTTAGACTTCTAGCACTGAGTAGCATTACCCTCAGTTTTTACATGCCTGTTCCTGTTACAGTGGTGAATTTGTTATTTGAACCTTACCTAAAAAGGGCACTATAGAGGCAGCAAGAGCCTTAGCCAGTATCCAGAATCCCATGGGGTGACAGGTGCAGGCCATCTCTGGCAAAGCATCGTGGTCTGTCGACCATGTTGTCCCAGGCAGACAGATACTGGATCCCCCTAGAATAACACCAGAAGCTTAGCCAACTGTTGATGGGCGATGGCAGAATGCTACTCAGTCCTAGGGTCATACCTGCCTGGGCTACAAGATCAGAGAGCTCTTCCATGTCTCTTTTCATGTAGTCCAGGGAGATACGTCTCAGGTCATTCACACAAACATGGATAATGACAGTCATATTTGTACTTGCTGTGGAGTGACCCGAGTGTGTGGGTTATGTGGTGGATCCTGGCACCTGACAGGCAGCTGACAGTAACCTTCTCATCGTTTAGCCTGGTGAGTGGGACATCAGTGTGCCTGACTATAGAGTCACCTATGACTAGTGTATTGGGTGTGTTGTTTTGCCTTATGGGCTGTGGTTGAGTGGCACACTGAGTCTGTGGGATATGTGTCATTTGGGTTGTGTTGGGGGGTGGAGGTTGCTTGCGTTTCTGCTTTGGGGGTCTCTGTTGCTTGAGCAGAGTATTATTGAGAGCCTCCACGAATGTTTTTGTGTTTCTGTGTGTGGATTTTGGTGGTGTAGCTTTAGTGGGACTATGTGATGAGTGTGATGTGGTGCAAGTGTTTAGCTTCGCCTCTTGACTGTCAAGTTAAGTCTTCGTTGATGAGAGCTTTATCTCCAGTTTGGCTAGATAAGTGCATCTCTCACAGGTTGCAGTGTTGGGTGGTAGGAAGATAGGGTTGTCTGTGTACATGAGACAATTGCTACATTGCCCTAAGATGCCCAGATTTATCAGATAGACAGGATACAGCACTGGGAGCTGACCCTTGGACATGCCTGAATAAAAAAATATTTTCTTCTAGACAAGTGAGGAAAGTGAGTACAAGAGCTGTTATTGTTAGGAAACTAAGTGGGTTGGTCTTCTCAAATGTTCTCTCTGTATTAGGTAGAGTGAGCTAATGACACTAGACTGGCAGCAGTGTCCCAGATCAAATTTACAGTAGGGGCGGGCAATTGCAAAGCCACCAAGTATAACAGCAAGACACCAACAGGGAGGGAGGGTGGTGAACTCTTTTAGACAGTAAACAATACAAAAACATGTTTATCACAGCAGAACAACAGCAGTGAGACACAAAATGAAAGTTTTTAAACAGATAAAGGAGCAAGGAGACTCTACAGAATGCTTTTAACTGCAAACAAATCAGTTATATGATGCACTCCTTGGCAGGAAATCAGAACAAACAGGTGCTTAACAAGTAGAGAAAGATTTCTCGTTAATACCTTTCACACAGTGAAACTAACTAAAAAGCTTTAAAAACAGTGTGACAGTAAAAACCTTATTTATCAGGCCCTGTAAGGCAGACAATTTTAGTTTAACTGTGCAGATTAGTTAATAGCAATAAAATTCAGTAAAAGGTATGCAGCAGGCAATAAAAAGTGCTATATATAAATTGCCAGAAGCAATAACTAGTAAAAATAAGCAAAAAAAGGATACTTATTGTTATATATCACAGATCAGAGTTGTAGTCAATGTCCTTCCTCCACTCGGCTCAGTGTGTATAGACAGAAATCCTCTCAAAGTTAGGACTTAAATACCAAAAGATACAACCTTAAACAGCTTTTTAAAAAAAAAGCCCAAAAGAAGCAATGAGTGCTTACTCCAAGCCCTAAACCATCCAACCTCCACCAGCCAGCAGCCAATCAACACAATCCTCCCACAAAGGTAAAGAAAGGCTTCTGCTAATTCTAGATGGCTTAGTCATGTGCTCAGAACAACCACTGCAAAAACAAACAGGCCCAGAGACAGCAAATCTGAACTGGGACAATACTACAGCTACTAGCCTACACTCTTTTAGACAGTAAACACTACAGAAATGTTTATTACAGCAGAAGAACAGCAGTGAGCCACAAAACTGAGTTTTTATTTCAGTAAGAGAAATTTTGTCTAAGGAATGTAGGTATTTCAGGGTGAGGTAAATAGGGTAGGTGAGGACGAGGATGCAGACAAACAAGACAAGAATTAGGGATTGTGAGGGAAACAACAGGTTGGAGGACACCATGATTAGGGATAGGGATAGGGAAGGGACACTGGATGCCCATGCCATCAACCATGGGAACAGTGAGAATCTAGTCCTTACCCTCAGCACCATCCCTCTCCACAGCTTGTTGCTGGAATAGGTTCATAGTTTCATAGGTTTATACTAGGCTATCTGCCCTAAGGCATTTATAAGCCTAGCCCAACATTTTGTGGCTTATGCCACCAGTTATATGAAAAAATACTGTGCCCATTAGTTTGTTGTGCCTCTGTCCAGCAGTGACACAGAGATGATTCCCGGGGTAAACCTATGATCTCCCATCCACAGGTCAAGATTTCTCTTGAACAGAGCCAGCGAGGTACTCTGCCTCACATGGACCGGGATTTTATTCCACAGCATAGGGAGTCTCTGAGTGATAAATCTATCCCTCCAGCATGTCCTATTTATATCCGTGCTAAGGTTTAAGTCGCTTGCTCTAGTGGTTTTGGTGGATTTGGATTTTTTGAGGTGGAGCATGTCCATTAATTCGGGTTGGACATGGCCTTGTATGTCAGGCACACGTCACCTCTGAGCAGACGGTATGCGACTGAATAGAGCTGGAGTTTCTTCAATCTGGCAGCATATGACAAATTTTGGAGTCCCTTTATCCTTTTGGTGAGGAACTTTTGGGGTCTCTCCAATTGCTGCAGATGTCGGGTGAGATACATCCCGAATGGGGCATTGTACTCGATCATTGGTCTGATAAGTGAAGAGTACAGGGGAACAATGACCTCACTAGATCTGGATGTGAATCCCTTCATGATCAGGTGGGCAATGTAGAAGGTCTTTCTAACCACTTTAGCAACGTGAGTGTCAAAAGAAAGGCCACTGTCAACCTGGGTCCCCAGGTCCCTGATAACCTCTTCTGTGCTTAGTGGATTGCCACCTATATGGTAGCTTGGGGTTACCTTGTTTTTCCCGAAGGGTATGACTATACATTTTTGGCGTTTAACTTCAGGCCATGGCTCTGGCATCAGCTATCTGTTTCCGTGAGTCCCTTCTGAAGGATATCCGTGTCCGATGCACTTTCCACTATGGCACCCAGTTTGCAGTCGTCTGCAAACTTTGTCAGCCAAAGTCCTCCCATGTTGGCCTGTACTTCTGAGAAGTAGATGCCGAACAATAGGGGGCCAAGGACCGAGCCCTGTGGGACACCACTTGTGACCGGCTTGGAGTCTGACATAGCTCCAGCAACTCTAACCCTGTGGGTTCTGTCCTTAAGCCAGTTTGCAACCCATCTTGTGACATATGGGTTTACATTTAAGCTGGTAAGTTTTTCTACAATACCCGAGTGGGGTATTGTGTCGAAAGCCTTTGCAAGGTCAAGGTAGGTTGTATGGACTGCCTTTCCCTCATCAATGGCCTTGGTGACTATTTCGAAGAAGTCGACCAAGTTCAAAAGGCATGATCTGCCCTTGATGAAGCCAAACTGGATCGGGTCCAATGTCTGCAAGTCCCCTATATCTTTGTTTATGAGCTCCATTATGATCCTCTCCATAGCTTTGCAAACTAGACTTGTTAAGCTTATGGGGCGGTAATTACCAGGGTCCGTAGAGGCACCGCCTTTGTGGAGTGGGACCACAGTTGCCGTACGCCACTCCTTGGGCACGTATCCTGTGGTAAGGCTGAGATTAAACAGCTGCCTTATGTGCGGGTTTAATTCCTCATTTAGCTCGTGTAGCACACAGCCAGGGGACACCATCCGGTCCCATTGATGCTGTGTTTTTAGCTTTAGAGAGAGCAGCTTTCACCTGCGCATTTGAGATGTCTGGGAGGCTACACTCTGCTGGGATAGTTATCTCTCCTTTAGGGGGGGTGAGGGGGGTGAAGTTTGCACTGAACCTGTCTGCCAGTATGTTGGCAATGTCTGTGGGTTCAGTGATTTTTGTATCATTTTGGACTAATTCTGAGCATATCTGGGAGTTTCCACCCAGGTTCCTAACATAGCTGAAAAAGGCCTTATGATTGTCCTTTGAATCCATGGCAATTTTTCTCTCAAAATTGGCCTTAGTCGATTTTATGAGTGCTCGTATTTTTTTACTAATAATGATCAGGGGTGACTTCCCTTTTATGGATTTTGTTCTATCATGTAATAGCTTTCTCCTCTTATTGTAAAATGTGTTAATGGCTGGGGTCCACCAGACTGGATGTTTGCCCTTAGTGGAAAGAGTCTTGGTTTTATTTGGGATTGCCTGATCCATGCAGTCCTGGAGGTGTTTATAGAAGGCATTTGTAAGGGCTTCCGCAGCTTGGGTTGTGGTTTCCACTGGCTCAGGGGCTTTGAAGGATACCACACCAGTCTTGAGTAGTGTGAAGTTTGCTTTAGAGAAGTTCTTCACTGTGGTCTTTTTTGTTTGTGGTGGGGGCGGGATGTGGATTTCCAGTGAGATTAGTTCATGATCAGATCTCACCAATGAGGGATATACTTCCGGTGTGGAGCATTTTGTCCCCATGTTTGTGATAATGAGATCTAGTATATTTTCTCCTCTCGTGGGAACAGTGACTAGCTGTTCCATGGCATTTGAATTTATGAACTCCAGGAACCGTTGGGCTAGAAAGTTAGGGCTTGAGTAATGTTCCCAGTCTATATTCGGGTAGTTGAAGTCACCCAATATGATGGTGTTTGGAGATACATTTATACCCTTCAGTGTCTTCAGGAAGGCTGTGTGGGGTTCCTGAGTTTGAGAGGGTGGCCTGTAGCATGCTACAATTTGTAGAGCAGTTTTGCCTATGGTTAGTTGCACCTGGATGGTTTCCGAAGCTTCGTGCGTTGCCACCAACCTGGAGGTGTGGGTATCCTTTATGGATACACCCCCTCCTTTTGTGGTGTGGTCCGGGTTTTGGGGCCGGAACGCATGATATGAGGTAAAACCTAATAGTGCCGGGGTGCTCTCAGGAGCCTTGAACCAGGTTTCAGTTACAGTACAGACATCGATGCTCTCCATACTGAGAAGGGCCTCGAGTGCGTGCATTCTGAGATTTAGACTTCTGGCATTGACCAGCATTACCCTCAGTTTCTTCCCATTTTTGTTTTCTAGGGTGGTAGGTTTAGAATTTGAGCCTTGCCTAAAAAAGGCACTATGCGGGTGGCAAGAGCCTTAGTCAATATCCGGAATCCCAGGGGTGACAGGTGCAAGCCGTCCCTTGCGAAGCAGCATGGCTTGTCAAGCATGTCATCCCAGGCAGACAGACACTGGATCCCCTTTGAATGACACCAGACATTAAGCCAATTGTTAAAGCTGATCATCTTGTCTCTATATTGTGGCATCATTCTTGGTGAAGGAAGGATACTGCTCAGGGTCAGGGTCATACCTGCCTGGGCTACATAATCAGAGAGCTCCTCTATGTCTCTTTTCATGTAGTCCAGGGAGGTACGTCTCAGGTCGTTCACACCAGCATGGACAAGGACTGTGTCATATTTGTACTTGCCGTGGAGTGACCCGAGTGCTTGTGTTATGTGGCGGATTCTAGCGCCCGATAGGCAGCTTACTGTGACCCTCTCCTTGTTCAGCCTGGTGAGTGGGACGTCAGTGTGTCTGACTATGGAGTCACCTATGACAAGTATGTTTGGTGTTGTATTTGGCCTTAAGGGCTGTGACTGCTTTGCACACTGATTTTGTGGTTTATGTGTTGCTTGTGGGGTGTCTTGAGGTAGCAGTTGTTTGGGTGTCTGCTTTGGAGGCCTCTGCTGTTTAGGTAAATTTTTACTCAGAGCCTCCGAGTATGTCTTTGTGTGTTTATGTGTTTGATTCAGTGGTGTGGTAGCATTATGTGAGACTGGTTTTGTGGTGTGTGCGATTGCCTTCTCCTACTGTCTGGTCTTGCCAGTCCTGCGTTGAGAGAGCTCAGCCGCCAGTTTGGCTAAATAGCTGCATCTCTCGCAAGTATTTGTGTTATGTGGGAGGAGGAGAGGGTTGTCTGTGTACATGAGGCAGTTATAACATTGCCTCAAGATTCCCAGATTCACCAGCTGGACCGGAGAGGAGATTGACAACTGACCTTTGGACATGCTAGAATAATATTGGGAATTCCTTAATAATTGAAAACAAGGGCCAGTGGGGAGTGAGGGTGTAGTGCTTTTAATTTTTAGTGCTGACTTATATAATTGCTTTAGTGAGCAAGTGCCAGGTAACTTGAGTGCAATGTGTTACAAGTAACTAAATGCAAAAACGACAAACAGTAACTTTCTTTCAAGTGAAACAAGGAAATAAGTACAGTAAGCAATGCAGATATCACTAGTGATCCACAGAAGCGCTGAGAAGCAGCGTATTAGGTGGAATTAGCGTTCCAGGGAAATAACAAGTAAACAAGCATATAAACAAAGCTAGATTCAGCAGGCCTGGATCTAGTCTATGCTACAGCAAACAAGGTGTACCAATTTCAGTAAGATACAGTTCAAATATTCAGGCACTATAAACCTTTAACCAGAAATTCCCAGCTCAGAAGGGCAGAATCCAGCCTCTTCTCCCACAAGAGTGCAGACCACGAACCTTCTTAATGTAAAATAACTGACCTGAAGCCCAAGTGCTTAAACCAGAACTAATACACTTGGACAATGGGCTCTCAATCAGCAGTTCCCAACTTAGAAGGATGAAAGCTACCTGTCCTGCCACCACAGTGCTTGCCACAAACCTTCCTAATCTTAAACAACTGGTCTGAAGCCCAAGTGCTTAATCCAAAAGACTTAGAATGATAGCTACACTTTAATCAAGTTTCAACCAAGCAGTAATAAATACAATTGAATACTTTAGAGAATGTCTGGATTAGTGCTCAAGTTACACAAACAAAGCTAGATCCAGCAGGCCCGAATCCAGTCTATGCCACAGCAAACAAGGTGCACCAACTTCAGTAAGAAGCAGTTCAGATATGAATACACTATAAGCCTATAACCAGAAATTCCCAGCTCAGAAGGGCAGAGTCCAGCCTCTCCTCCCACAAGAGTGCAGACCACGAACCCTCTTAATGTAAAATAACTGGCCTGAAAGCCCAAGTGCTTAAACCAGAATTAATACACTTTTAGAATAACAGACACTGAGCCCTCAATCAGCAGTTCCCAACCTAGAAGGATGTAAGCTACCTGTTCTGCCACTACAGTGCAGACCACAAACCCTCTCAGTGCAAAACAACTGGTCCGAAGCCCAAGTGTTTAAACCAAAAGGCTTAGAATGAGTTACACCAAGCAGTAATAAATACAATTGAGTATTTTTAAGATGATGCAAAAGCAAAATGAAGAAGGTAGAAACACAAGTACAGTAAAAGCAGATTAAATTTTTTTTTTAATCTGAACAAGTGCTGAGATCAAAGAAACAGATTTGAGTGCTGAAACTAGAAAACTGGATAGTTATAAGAAAAAAAACAAGCTAGAAGGCTTCCCTCAAACACAGAAGGGCTTGGGGGCTCAGAAGCCTACAAATAGTCTATACCACTTAACAGGAAAGGCAGGAAATAAGCTTAATTTTTTTTGTCCGTTTCCCAGATGCTCTCTTTGTACACAGTAGGAGTGCCTGAAATCAGAATATGATCTCACTGCACTCAGTTGAGTGAGCAAATGAGATGGGCCCAGAGGCAGGCTGAGGGGCGGGCAGTTTCAAGGCCACTAAGATTAACACCAAAACCAAAACAAAAACAGGGAGGGTGGGTGGGAAAAACTGAAGAGCAGAGTTAAAACTGCCAGTTCAGTTAATATTCCTACAACACAGTTTAAATCAAATTAAATGCTGTATTTTTTAAAAAAAGTGCAGATAAAGGTACTTAAATTCTCTTATACATCCAGTTGAATATAACCAAGTTCTTAGCCGGCCAAAGCTGAGGTTTTTAAGCAGAAAATATTTCACACTGTACCACTTAAATAGGCAAGGACAGGAAATCAACGAATGTGGCTACCCCCACACCTGTAATTACTAGCAAATAACAAAATTCAGCAAACACTAACTTCAGTTCAAGTTACTGAAGAGCAGAGTTAAAACTGCCAGTTCAGTTAATATTCCTACAACACAGTTTAAATCAAATTAAATGCTGTATTTTTTTTAATAAAAAGTGCAGATAAAGGTACTTAAATTCTCTTATACGTCCAGTTGAATATAACCAAGTTCTTAGCCGGCCAAAGCTGAGGTTTTTAAGCAGAAAATATTTCACACCGTACCACTGAAATAGGCAAGGACAGGAAATCAAAGAATGTGGCTACCCCACACCTGTAATTACTAGCAAATAACAAAATTCAGCAAACACTAACTTCAGTTCAAGTTACTGAAGAGCAGAGTTACTGCCAGTTCAGTTAATATTCCTACAACACAGTTTAAATCAAATTAAATGCTGTATTTTTTTTAAAAAAAAGTGCAGATAAAGGTACTTAAATTCTCTTATACGTCCAGTTGAATATAACCAAGTTCTTAGCCGGCCAAAGCTGAGGTTTTTAAGCAGAAAATATTTCACACTGTACCACTTAAATAGGCAACGACAGGAAATCAAAGAATGTAGGTACCCCCACACCTGTAATTACTAGGAAATAGCAAAATTCAGCAAACACTAACTTCAGTTCAAGTTACTGAAGAGCAGAGTTAAAACTGCCAGTTCAGTTAATATTCCTACAACACAGTTTAAATCAAATTAAATGCTGTATTTTTTTTAAAAAAAAGTGCAGATAAAGGTACTTAAATTCTCTTATACGTCCAGTTGAATATAACCAAGTTCTTAGCCAGCCAAAGCTGAGGTTTTTAAGCAGAAAATATTTCACACTGTACCACTTAAATAGGCAAGGACAGGAAATCAAAGAATGTGGCTACCCCCACACCTGTAATTACTAGCAAATAACAAAATTCAGCAAACACTAAGTTCAGTTCAAGTTACTGAAGAGCAGAGTTAAAACTGCCAGTTCAGTTAATATTCCTACAACACAGTTTAAATCAAATTAAATGCTGTATTTTTTTTTAAAACAAGTGCAGATAAAGGTACTTAAATTCTCTTATACGTCCAGTTGAATATAACCAAGTTCTTAGCCGGCCAAAGCTGAGGTTTTTAAACAGAAAATATTTCACACTGTACCACTTAAATAGGCAAGGACAGGAAATCAAAGAATGTAGCTACCCCACACCTGTAATTACTAGCAAATAACAAAATTCAGCAAACACTAACTTCAGTTCAAGTTACTGAAGAGCAGAGTTAAAACTGCCAGTTCAGTTAATATTCCTACAACACAGTTTAAATCAAATTAAATGCTGTATTTTTTTTAAAAAAAGTGCAGATAAAGGTACTTAAATTCTCTTATACGTCCAGTTGAATATAACCAAGTTCTTAGCCAGCCAAAGCTGAGGTTTTTAAGCAGAAAATATTTCACACTGTACCACTTAAATAGGCAAGGACAGGAAATCAAAGAATGTGGCTACCCCACACCTGTAATTACTAGCAAATAACAAAATTCAGCAAACACTAACTTCAGTTCAAGTTACTGAAGAGCAGAGTTAAAACTGCCAGTTCAGTTAATATTCCTACAACACAGTTTAAATCAAATTAAATGCTGTATTTTTTTAAAAAAAAGTGCAGATAAAGGTACTTAAATTCTCTTATACATCCAGTTGAATATAACCAAGTTCTTAGCCGGCCAAAGCTGAGGTTTTTAAGCAGAAAATATTTCACACTGTACCACTTAAATAGGCAAGGACAGGAAATCAAAGAATGTGCCTACCCCACACCTGTAATTACTAGCAAAAAACAACATTCAGCAAACACTAACTTCAGTTCAAGTTACTGAAGAGCAGAGTTAAAACTACCAGTTCAGTTAATATTCCTTCAACACAGTTTAAATCAAATTACATACTGTATTTTGTTTAAAAAAGTGCAGATAAAGGTACTTAAATTCTCTTATACGTCCAGTTGAATATAACCAAGTTCTTAGCCGGCCAAAGCTGAGGTTTTAAGCAGATAATATTTCACACTGTACCACTTAAATAAGCAAGGACAGGAAATCAAAGAATGTGGCTACCCCCACACCTGTAATTACTAGCAAATAACAAAATTCAGCAAACACTAACTTCAGTTCAAGTTACTGAAGAGCAGAGTTAAAACTGCCAGTTCAGTTAATATTCCTACAACACAGTTTAAATCAAATTAAATGCTGTATTTTTTTAAAAAAAGTGCAGATAAAGGTACTTAAATTCTCTTATATGTCCAGTTGAATATAACCAAGTTCTTAGCCGGCCAAAGCTGAGGTTTTTAAGCAGAAAATATTTCACACTGTACCACTTAAATAGACAAGAACAGGAAATCAAAGAATGTGGCTACCCCACACCTGTAATTACTAGCAAATAACAAAATTCAGCAAACACTAACTTCAGTTCAAGTTACTGAAGAGCAGAGTTAAAACTGCCAGTTCAGTTAATATTCCTACAACACAGTTTAAATCAAATTAAATGCTGTATTTTTTAAAAAAAAAGTGCAGATAAAGGTACTTAAATTCTCTTATACGTCCAGTTGAATATAACCAAGTTCTTAGCAACTTAGGAATTCTTAGCATTCTTAGGAATGCTTGATGTTTTCATTTGCCCTGCATTCTAGTGAGCATCTTCTCCATCTAGCTGAGACATACACCAATGCTGCTTTCCACAACCTCATGCACCATGCCTGGCATCTCCTGGTGGGTGACAAAATCACCACCTCAACCAATACTCCTAGAGGGTACCACTGTACCAGCTGCTGGGGTTATGCTACCTGATGTGGAGGGCCCAGGTTGTGCAAGGCTGCAGATGCAGTTCTGCTAGGTTGGGTCCAAAATGTGCTGGGCGTTGGTGCAGGAGCCACTGGAGGGAGTGCAGGCTGAGCTGTACTGGTTGGCCTACCTCCTTGTGCTGTAAATCATTTTGTAAGTTGGCAGAAACTGATGACAGCAGAACATTGTGACCACACATATAAAAATAAATAAGAGAGACAGTAGAAGGGTAACAGGGAAAAAAAAGAAGATAATTAGTACAATTATATGTGACATACAATAAATTACTACAGTGTAAATAAAATATTTTTTTCTTTTACATTAACTATATTTTTTAACAACTACAAACTAAGACTGATCATTTTTCCAAGTAACCCTTACAATAAGCAGATATTCTTGATCGAATAATACAGATTACGTTAACAGCATGGCCTTATAACAATTTTGTTGAAATTAAGTTGTTGTTGTGTCTTCCTTGTTAGGTAGTGATGCTTATATCGAGGTTTCATTAAATAAAGTCAACACAGCATATAATCGTATTAGTTATTTCAACAAATTATTCATTGAATCAGTGATTGACATAGACACCTTTAACTTTATAACTTTACCATGGCCCAAAATTCCTGTGTTGTTTGGTATCCCTAAGGTACATAAAGACTTAGAGAACCCACCTATGAGACCTTTAATTGATGGAAGGGGGTCTATTACGTACCCGTGTGCAAAAGTAGTTGACACGATTTTGAAGAAATATTTGGAATCAGAACCCTATATCTGTAAAGATTCTTGGTCATTTTTGAATAAAATTAATAAGTTAACATTTGACCCACAACTCAATTTTTTGACTATAGACATCAAAGATTTATATACATCAATCCCGCATCCTGAAGGGATAGAATGGGTCAGTTTAATTCTAAGGTCTAAAAATGCCTCACCTCATTAGATATATATAGTGAAAACTCTCTTAGATATTATTCTAACGAATAATTTCTTTCTTTTCAATGATACATGTTACCTTCAAAAACAAAGAGTAGCAATGGGCTCACCCTGTGGCGCAAGTTTTGTCAACCTTGTTATGGCATATTGGGAAAAGACTTTTGTCTTTAATAACACCGACCACAGGGAGAGCCTTTAATTCTACACGCATTTCTTAGATGATATCTTTGTGATTTTCCAAGGTAACTTATCAGAGGCCCAACTATTTGTCAGTTTTTTGAATACTACTACTGACTTTTTGAAGTTTACTTTCAACTTCAATACAAGCGAGATAGACTATTTAGATTGTAAACTATTTAAGGACATTCATAATTGTAGGTATGTTTTTAAAATACATAGGAAGAAGACATACTCAAACTCCTTCCTTCACTTTTCAAGTAGCCACCCATTTCATCAGAAACGATCCATTGTGAAGGGACAACTGATCAGGGCAGCCAGAATGGTTTCCCTGCTCATAGATTTTGCAGCTGAATGTCTGTTTTTGGGTAACCTTTTTTCCCAATGTGGTTACCCTGAAGATTTGATTAAATCATTAACTAAGGAAGTTAACTTCAAAAGAGAGATGGGCCTCATTGAACCACTATTAAACAACAAATCTATTACAGGTAACATACACCATACTGGGAATGGTGTCGAACCTACAGACATTAGGGGCCACCATTCTCTTGGATACTCACAAACATTTTTGTAACCCAAGACTTTAGTACGAGTTTCATTTCTACATTTAACAACAATAGTGAACTTATCAGAGTCATTTTATACAAGAACTGGGAACTCATTACTTTGGATAAATCTTTGGTCTTGGACTTGACCCAAGGCCCTAAAATTGTTATCAAGAAGGGGGCTAACCTTAAAAACATAGCAGAAAAGAATAAGAATTTTTCTTTTAGTAAAACAGTAGGCATGACGACCTGCGGTCGCTGCAGCATGTGTAAATATATCGAGACAGGTGTAACTTTTGTTATTAACAAGAGGAAGTATTTCCTAAGAGAAAAATTTCACTGTAATACTAAATTTGTGATCTATCTGGCTAAGTGTAGGTTATGCCCAGCATTTTATGTGGGGAAAACCGAACGTAGACTCTGAGACAGGGTCTACGAACACACTTACGCTATGGAAAGACAGAAATTAGAAAATCCTTTAGCTAGACATACTATAACTAACGTTGACCACACCTTCAAGTTTACTATAATTGACCGTACTCAAACCACCATTAGGGGTGGCCCAGTGAATTGGCTATTGGAAGAATGTGAGTTAGCCTGGCAGATTAAACTTAATGCTTTTTCATGGCCAGGTCTAAATGAAGCATGCAATATAGCATGTCTTTTTAAACTTAAAAGCCTAATCAGGTAACACTTAAATAACATACTATTAAGGAAGTTGTTGACCTTATTTAAGCATCTAGTACATAATTTTTATTAATGCATTACACAATCAATAACTTTCGCTATGTTTTAGCGGTAAGATTAACTATTCAATAAGGAACCATGACAACGGATAATAACCAGTGACAGTTATTACCAACGTAGAGGACTGATGTATAACCAAATAAGCCTTAGGCTCATTGACTAACAATATTAACTTTGATACAGGGAGCTTTATGTTAGTCTAATTTTTTGTCCTTTGAGCTAAAGTTAAACCTTGGCTGCCAGGTTATGCTGTTCAGCAGTTTTAGTCCCAGATTTTGTGCAGGGAGCGACTAGCAACTTTTATTATGTACATTTAGAAGTGCACGAAAACATGTTCGTACATATACAGAACTAATTGTTGTTTTGCAATTTAATTTTGCCACTAGTATTTTTTTGATGTTAGAGTACTAGTAAAGCAATAAGCTTTGCTCAAACATTTATATGAGACCAGTATTCATTTGTAGTCAGATTATTGGTATCAACAAACTTTTATGAGAAGGGTTTTATGAGATGGTTTTTAATATTGTGATTTTTTTAATACAGCTGACTGTATAGGGCAAATGAATACTCCTGAGCCCTACGTACTGCTCAGCTGACAGGCGTTTGCTGATCACATGATTTTACTACTATTTAACCCACGTGTAATTGGTGTTTATTGTCTGAAGAAGTTGCCGTAATAGCGGCAACGAAAAACGCTTAACTGAATAAATTGAATTTGTTTCTGTTGAACTTACTGAGTTTGGACTTGTGTGTTCATGGCTTGGAAGGCTTGTCGTACTTATGAGTTTGGTTGTTGTGTCTTTTGGCTTTTCCCGGTTAGGGGTTGCCACAGCGGAACTCCAGTCCACTAATGATTGGCAGCAGATTTTTATGTACCGAGTTGCCGGCTCTGACGCACAACCTTCAACAAAGGTACGCCCATTCATGCATGTCTCCACACAGAAGACGCTCTAGCTGAGAATCGAACAGGACAATGTCCTACTGTGAAGCGACAACGCTACCGCAGCACCACCACCGCAGATAATTTTGTTGAAATAAAATTACTGGACTATATATTTGTTACTGGTGGGATATGAACACGCAGCATCTGAATACACTTTTACAATAGACTCCTACAGTTGGCTTGAGCTACAGACTGAAGCATGCATGCTTGATATTACAGTTAAGCTATGCATGCTTAATTTGCTAAGAGAGCAATACTTTAGCTAAAATAATTTGATTCTTTTATGCTACATATATACCCCTTGCTTTTCACAGTCTTTCCAAATGCTCAGCATGGGCATCTCTGTTCGCTATCATCTGCTGGGCAGCCGTAAGAGAAAAAGGGGAGAAAAAGACAGCATTATGCATATCAGTATTGGCTATATTCAACTTTCTATCTGATTTTAAGTATTACTATCTTTATACTTACACAACTGTGGGACGTCAGCAGTCATAAACTCATCCAGCCAGTCGTTGAGTTGTTCCTGCTTGAGACTTTTCATGTCATTATAGTGGTGCCTGCATTGCTCTCCAGAGCATGGAATGCCAGTCATACTGGAGATGGCCTTCACCAGAATTTTCTAACCCTCAGATTTGTATTGAGACCCAGTATACTCTCCCTGCAGTAGCCTATGGCTATGGCACTTCATGAGGAGTGCAAAGAAAATTCTGGACTCTTCCACACCCCATCTTTGAGCTCTAAATTGGGCACCTTCCCTTCTAGCTGCTGCCATGTCGAACAGGTCTACCAACAACAGAGTGTTTTCCCACTAATTCAAGATATCGCATTTTACAGTTAGTTCACAAACCCAAACAACCATGCCAGCCGTGTTTGCAAGGTGTTAAGCGGATAGTAATAGTGCCAAACACAGAGGAAGGCAGTTTATGAACTAGGAAGGGCAATGTGACAGTTGTCATTAGTTTTTGGTTTAGGTGCTGCTATAACTATTAACTTATTTAACTTTGCAGACATGTATTAGGGGTTTAAATTTTATGTCCTGACACATTTTGTGGTATCTTTATATACTGATAAAAGTAAAAGAGTGAAGAGATAACCATGTATGTGTGTGACCTGACAAGGTCCTGGGTTATACATTCTTGCGTGTGTGACTATCATTGAAGTGTGTCCATCTAAGGCCAGAAAATACAATTATAACTACAGAAACATTACTGTCAGTATACCCCCAGACACACACACAATTTATATGAATTCCAGTGCTATACATACTGTAGTTAATGTTATTTATACTTATGTTTACATCATTCTTTATTTTTTAAAATTGAGTGGCCAAGCATTAATAAAATTGTGAGTATGCTAGATTAGAACCCTGGCTTACCTGTACTGCTAGTGTTAACTTATACCATTTGCCACAGGTAAGGTAGGGCCATAAGTGTACTTTTTACATTCAGTACTGTGCAGATTGCTCATTACAACTGAGACCTTTGTCTGACCTGTTAATTAGTGATAGATATACATTAAAGGGTTGAGTATTTAACCATGTATGTGTGTGACATGAAAGTTCAGAAAATAAATATTTAATTGTATAAAAAGAAATTATATACTCACCATGACGTTCTATGCGAGTTGTTCCATCTCGCCTTCATTCATCACTGATGGGTTTGGAGCCGATCCTCGGCTCCGACATGGCCGACTAGCAAGCTCAAAGTTCTCCAGTAGCTTGAGACCCCACCCCTTATCCCACAATGCACTGCTGGAATTACCTCAGATCTTGTTTGTTGTGTAGCATATAATAGTACAATAATTATTCTGCCTAGGAATGAATACACATTGAAAAACCAGGATGAAGACAGCCTCCAGGTCAACTGTCAGCCAGGAGGGGGAAGGAGGGTGGGACGTGAAAATGAAGGCGGAATGGAACAACTCACATGGAGCGTTATGGTGAGTACATAACTTCTTTATGTGAAGTTGTTCAATCTCGCCGTTCATTCATCACTGATGGGTAGCGTCCCTAACACCCTAATCTTGGGTGGCTCACAGAAGTACACTCTTCAGAACCGTAGAACCAAATGAAGCCCTGTCCCTGGAGGCCTTATCCACTTTGTAATGAGTTATAAAAGTGTGAGGTTTAGACCATGTGGCTGCTGCACAGATGTTATCCAAAGGCAATTTGGCTTGAAAGGCTGACGAGATAGAAACTGCTCTGGTTGAATGAGCCTTTACCTTACTAGACAAGGGCATATTATGACAATCATATGTATAGGTGATACAATCCGACAGCCACTTAGACAGGGTTGTTTTAGCAACTTGTTTACCTTTCCTGGTCTCAGAAAAAGACAAAGAGCTGATCTGATTTCCTAATGTCTTTTGTTCTGTCCAAATAAAATCGAAGTTGTCTATGAACATCGAATTTATGCAACATATATTCCAATTTGTTGGTATGATTAGGGAAGAAAACGGGCAACTCAATGACTTGATTAATGTTCACCTCAGAACATACTTTGGGCAGAAAGGATGGATTTGTCCTGAGAGATACTCTGTCAGCATGGAAGACCGTGTAAGGGGGCTTGATGGAAAGGGCTTGGAGCTTTGACACTCTACGGGTTGATGTGATGACTACTAAGAAGATAGCTTTCCACAACAAGAATTTTAGTTCACAAGATGATGCAGGCTCAAAAGGAGGAAAAATTATATGAGATAACATAAAATTCAAATTCCAGGGGGAATAAGGTATCTTCACTGGAGGGCTTATGTGAAAGGAACCTTTTAGAAAAGCCTTAGACAATTGGTGAGCATAATATTCAAACCATCAATTCCTAGATGAAAATTAGATATAGCAGCTAAATGCACTTGCACCGTAGCCGCCGCTGCTCCTTTGTTGAAGATTTCTGTCAAGAATTGTAAGACAGAGGACAATGGCGCTTGATAAGGGTCAATGTTGTGGGAAGAAGCCCAAATGGAAACTATCTTCCACTTACTACAATACAATTTTCTGGTGGAAGGTTTATGGGAAGCCAACAAAATCTGACTAGAGTCATGGGAAAGATTATAGAGCCTGGCTATGCGGAGAATTGGAGCAGCCAAGTGGTTAGCTTCAGTGTCTGCAATGATGGGTGAAGATCCCCTGACGGATGTGTCAACAAGTCTGGAACTGGGTCCAGGATCCATGAATCTTCCAGAATATGATGGTAAAGAAACGGGAACCAAATCTATCAAGGCCAATGAGGGGCTATAAGGATGACTGTCCGTCCCAGCGACTTTGCTTTCTGTAAGAATTTGGGTATCAGGGGAACTGGTGGAAATGCATAGAGGAGACCCAGGGGCCAATTGTGGACAAAAGCTTCCCTCGGGGAGTGACCTGGCATGGGAATCAGGGCAAAATAGCTTCTGCAGTTGCTGTTGATGTGACTGGTGAACAGGTCGCAGGAAGGCTGGCCCCATTTGCAGAAGATCCTGTCCGCAATCTCTTGTTTGAGGGACCATTCGTGGAGCAATAAGATTGCTCTGCTCAGTCTGTCCGCTATGACGTTGGATTTGCCCGGGATGTGCATTGCCAACAGAAAGTGCTGGGATAACAGTGCCCACTGCCATACTCTGAGGGCTTCTCGGCAAAGGGGATAAGACTTGGTCCCGCCTTGTTTGTTCAAATACCAGACCACTGATATGTTGTCCGTCTGTGTTGCAATTGTCCCTAGAGGAAGAGAGTCCTGAAAGTATTGCAATGCTAGAAGTACTGCTCTCATCTCCAGGACATTGATATGCAGATGTGATTCTTGATTTGTCCATGTGCCTTGGGCAGTCTTTCCCTGAAAAAGCCCCCCCCCCACACCTTATCAGGGAAGTGTCCATGGTCACAGTGGCAATTGGAGGGGGAAGCAAGAAAGGATGTCCTATTGTGACATAAAGAGACGTCAACCACCACTGAAGATCCTTCTTGCAGGAATTCGTTATCAGGATCACGTGACTCATTGGAAGTTCTTGGTAAGACCATTGCGTGAATAGAAGCCATTGAAGGATTCTCATATGCATCTTTGCTAAAGGGATTGCTAGAATAGCTGCCGCCATCAATCCTAGAACTTTCAATATCTCTGCTGTTGGTGCTCTGTTCTTTGATATTAGGGACATGATGTGTTGGCAAAGAATAGAGATTCTTTCTGGCGGAAGGCGGAGAGTGGTGGTTGACGTGTCTAGTTCTGTCCCTATAAAAATGATATGCTGCGATGGCAACAAGGCAGACTTTTCGAAGTTGACTGTAATGCCTAGCTGATCGCAGAGTGACAGAGTAGCTTCTCTCGTTTGAAGAAGTTGATGCCTGGTGGTGGAGGTAAGGAGCCAATCGTCTAGATACGGAAACACCTTGAATCCTAAACACCTCAGGTGAGCAGTGATTACTGCCATGCACTTGGTGAACACTCTGGGGGCTGTAGTGAGACCAAAGGGCAGAGCTCGGAATTGATGATGATTGGCTCCCAGCCGGAAACGCAGGTGATCTCTGGATGGTCTGGCCATCTTTATGTGGTAGTACGCATCCTTGAGATCAATCGAGCACATCCAATTGTCCTTCCCCAAGAATGGGAGTATGGGCTGTAGCGTGACCATTCGGAACTTCTCTTTTCTCACAAATTGGATGAGTCTGCTGAGATCCAAAATGGGTCTCCAGTTCCCTGTTTTCTTTGGAACCAAAAAGAACCTTGAGTAAGTTCCGAATCCTGTCTGGTCTGCTGGGACTGGCTGGATGACTCTTTTTTTCTAGCAATCGGCGTACCTCTATTGCTGCTTGTCCCATGTGACTGGGTGGAATGTCCGGGATTTTTTTGATGGGAAGAGGCTGAGTGGAGAATGGTATGAAATACCCTCTGGAAATTATACTTTGTACTCGACTGTCATTTGTTATATATAGCCAGGCTTTGGGGTACAATGATAAGCGACCCCCGACTGCCTCCAGAGTAGGACAGCCGGGCCTCCCTTCAGGAGCGCTGGTAGGATTGACCAGAGACGTGATCTCTGTCACCCTGGTGCTGCGGACCCCCTCTGCTGCGAGGGTGGCATCTTCCACTGAAACCCCCTCCTCTGCCTCTGGAAGAAGGCTCTCCACGTGTGTCTTGAAAGGCTCCTTGGGCTTTCCAGAACTATATCTTTCCTCCCCTCTGACCTTTGGGAAAGGGTCGAGTGGGGGTGGAAAAATGAACTCTGATGGCAGACAGAGTCTTTCCGTCTTGCTCATAACTGGTCAAAGTCTCCTTCACCTTTGGCCCAAACAAAAATGAGTCGTCAAATGGGGTATTAGTAAAAGAAGACTTGAAGGGTTCCGTGAAGGAACAGAGTCACATCCAGGCATGCCTACGGAGAGCAATTCCTGTAACTGTGGCTCTACTCGAACCATCAGCTGCGTATGATACGAGAAGCATGGACGAGTTGACTATCGAATTCAGGGTAGAGAGCTGAGTGGCAATCTTATCGGATACACTCGAAGCTACAGCACCCTGAAGAGTATCTCCCAACTCCTTAAGGAGATATCTCTGCAGTCTGGTAAAAATGTGTCAAGTAGTTCAGTGATCTGAGAAAGTCGCTAAACTGAGCGTTTCCCATATCTATCCATGATCCTAGATTCTCTGTTAGGAGGATGGATAAATGAGGAAGTATCAGACATTTCCTTTTTGGTGGCTGCCGCCACCACCATGGCATCAACCGGGACTCCATTGGTCAAAAAGGACTTATCCACAGGGGCTGAAATAAACTTATTAGGCCTCCTAGGAACAGGTTCCATAGATTCTGGAGACTCCCACGCCCTACGAGAGACCAGATCCATAAGCTCATCATAGGGCGGAGATACCCAAGAGGTGCAAGGTTGAGACCCAAATGCCTTCAGGAGAACCGACTCATCCTCAGTAGGGCTCTTGGACTGCCAATCACCCCTCTGCCTAAGAATTTCAAGAATCTCCGCAAAGGAGATGTCCTCAGAGGGGGGATCTGGGGGACCCTTCTGCTTCATCCAGGTCAGTGTCCGATGTGAGAGATTCCTGGGGGGGAGTCCAAATGCCTCCTCTAGCATAATCTCTTCCTGGGAACCTCTTCAGGGGGAATTTCTGGAGAGGTCTCAGAAGAACAGGGAGCGCCCTGTCGGGCTACCTGAGGGTCTGGGTCTCTATGCTTGGGATGACCAGAGGAAACAGAAACAGACACAGGCACTTTAGGGGAAGAAGAGGCTAGACCTTGAGATGAGGAAGTACTGGGAGACAACACTCACCTCATGGCATCGAATGCACCTCGGCTCCGATGAGGAGGAGTCAATGGCTCTGATGGAGCCGCGATCTCCTCCCGCACCGAAGCCGTGGGCTCCAAGCCCGAGGTAGGAGCCGAGCTCACCCGAGCTGAGGCCCGGAGAGGAAGAGTCGGCATCTACAAGTCGGTGTGGCTATCCTCCCCATACCCGACCGGAGAGTGTCGGCTCCTAGAGTCCCCGGTCGGCACCGATAACGTCCGAGCAGATGGAGCCGTTGACACTGGAGCAGGTGTCGGCTCCAAGAGATCCACAATCATCAGGTCGGCCTCCTCCGGCTCCGAAGGTCCAGTATGGCTCGGAGGAGGAGCAGACAATTCAAAGGTAGTGGTCTTCGGCTCTGACGGTTGTGTCTGAGCCGACAGCAATTTAACTAGGCCTGGTGCCTTCAAGAGTTTCTACACCAGCCGGTCCATATCCAGATCAGATAGGCTGACAGAGGACCTGGAAGAGTGGACAGATGGAGCCGAATGGAGCAATATGCTGGAGGTTTTTCGGCAACTGGTTCCAAAGCCGTGTCCCAGTTCTGAAAAGAGCAGACTGTCAGCTCCGAAGGCAGTGGAGCCGAAGTCACCACACTCTCTGACCTCTTCCCTTTTTTGGATCTAGAATCAGTGGAAGACTTAGAGGATTTAGATGATTTACTGGCTCCATCCTGGTCAGACAATGCCTCAGAAAAATGGTGTTTAATGATACCCCTATCAATCAATTTCCTCTTCCTTTCAGCTAACACTCTTGTGGAAAAGGAATGACATATGCTGCAAGACTCTTGCAGATGTACCTCACCCAAGCAGTAAACACACTGCACATGGGCATCTGTGATTGACATTTTCTGTCTGCAGTCTGGGCATTTTTTAAACCCAGACTTTGGATGTTTGTCTTTTTCTTCAGACATTACAACTCAAGCACGCTGTTAACTATGGCTGTTTTAAACTAAGTAACTCACTCACACACACACACACACACACACACACACACACACACACACACACACAGCTCAAAAGGGGCACTTACAACTAAATAATTACAAACAGTAATAAGAGATCCAAACAACAATAGTCCCAAAAGGGATCACTGACTAATCACTAAAGAAGGGATCCTAAGGCCAAAAGGGCGAAGGCAAGATAGATAATACTGAGCGAAGGGGTATAAACACAGAAAAACTACTATCTACTAGCTAGTATATCTGCTATTAAGAATAGAACAAGGATATATAAAAATGAAAAAGATAAAACTTGCTGAAAGTTGAAAAACTCCCAATAAAGTCTCGAGCCAAGTTGGAAACCAAGAGATCCATGCCGCGGCAAACTAGATCTGGGGTAATTCAGCAGTGCATTGTGGGATAAGGGGTGGGGTCTCGCGGTACTGGAGAACTTTGAGCTTGCTAGTCGGCCGTGTCAGAGCCGAGGATCGGCTCCAAACCCATTAGTGATGAATGAACGGCAAGACTGAACAACTTCACATCCATAATTTTACTGATACACATAATTAAACATTTAATATTACAACTGATATCCTGTATATGCTCAGTGCACCTGCTAAAGATAGCTATTTTTATGTGTAATTATTTTTCTAATGATAATTTTTATATAAAGTAAGCTGGAACAGTAGTAATAAAATTTTGTCCTTTGCTGTACTAAAACCCAGTCTCAAATGTATTGCACCTTCTGCCACAGAAACAACTATTCAGCAACTGTATATTTTTAAATTCATTACTATGTATGTGTGCTGACTGCCACACAATGATACTTAGTGTGTTTACACAGTGATAAACAACATATAAAAGAATGTATCCGTTTTGAAACTGAAAAGTTTCTCTTTGGGGTAGGCAGGTTTGCTGACCGTCACGCAATGCCACTTAGCAGGTTTGAGTGATGGCAAGCAAAAGATGCAACAATGTATCCTTTTTGAAACTGACAAGTGTCTGCTTATTGTCTGCAGGTGTTCTGGACTTGCAAGTATTGTGGAAGCTTGATGACCATTGTGCAATGCTGCTTAGCAAGTTTGGACAATGGAAAGCAAAAGTGGTAACAATGTATCCATTCTGAAACTGACAATGTCTGATTGTTGTCTAGGACATTAGACCATGTTTGCACAAAGGTAAGTGATGTGCAAACATGAGAGAGTCAAAGCTAAACATTCATTTTTGTAACAAGATTTTATTAGGTTTCATTATTAAAAGGTAAATGTGGGACTTTAACCATGACCTAAATATATTATATATTGTATGCTTCATCATGTTTACACACACACTTGATTCACAGCTGTAATTTATGCTGTCTTCATCATACAAGTAACATTAAATTTAAGGTATTTATCCATTTCGCTGTGTTTGCACTAAGCTGCACACCGCGGAAATATTACTACTGTAAAAAAAAATAACAGAGGAAAAAATTACAAAATACATTTTGCACACATTACAGATTTTTTACACATACTGAGCCTACAAAACACAGTAAGGGGTGGTTTTATCTTTCTTTGCCAAAGAAACAACTTTGCAGCAGGAATAAAAAACATTGTGCATATAAACATGTCTCATTTCCACCACAGTACGATAAAGACGTATAACACATGCACACTCCTCAGTCGTCTGCACTTGTTTCTTACATATTTAGTGCAATGAATGATCACACAACCATTTATGAGTATTGTTTGCACCAGTGCAGCTGTGTCTTCTCTTTACATTGATTTCATTCTTCTCTTATGTGTGCTGTACTCTCTCACACATGCAGTCTATACAGCATTTTGTATCACTGTCATTAAAATGTATGACAATAAAACATTCCATGACAGTAAAATACAATTTTCATCAAAGGAATGAGATTTTGGCTATTACTGCACAGAAACTGAGAAATGTGTTCTGTTCACTTCCGTTTTAAAGCTTGCTAAAATTACTTCTACACTTTGTAAGTGCATCCTGGCTACATACCCAATGCAGGTAGGGAGTCTGAATTGTTGTTGTGTATTCCTTCTCCCTCCCCCTAACCATTCGCATTTGCAATCCATTAGCAGCAAACACTGAGGTAGTGCTTACACTATATTTCCATCTGCTACACAAAGCAAAAAGTTTGGGATTCAACAACTCTAATGAGTTCACACATCATTTACAGCTTCACTGTGCTCAGAGGTCTGAATCTACACCATAAAAAAGTAACCGTATAGCTAAGGAACTTGAAGGTGAGGGGACTTGTGTATCTGTAGAACACAGAGGATGGATATTCATTTTGATTTATCTGCACAGAAAGCTTCTGATGTTGCTAAGATATACTTGTATTTTTAAAGTACATGCTAGATTTGTTAACATGTTACATAGAAAACTGTTGTATATGTATGCAACAGGAGATAAAACTGCTACCTGTATGCACTTCTTATAGCTCACTACTGGCACAGGCATTTTTGGGATGCATTCACTTTCATAGAGAAACAGCCTTATTAATTAGAAGTTATGTACTCACCATAACGTTCCATCTGAGTAGGTGTATTCATTTGTCTGCAACCTGTGGGTTATGGATCCGATATCGGATCCGAACCGGCATGGTTTACCAGCTATGGATCCGAGCTCTCAGCTCCTCCCCTCACCCATAATGCCCTGCTCTCCCTACATGACCTCAGATCGAGTTTGCCAACAGCAAGAACACCCTGAAAAGGGTAACACATAATATGCAGGAAACTGAAAAAGGCCAGGGGGATAGGAGGGCGGGATGGTTGCAGACAAATGAATACACCTACTCAGATGGAACGTTATGGTGAGTACATAACTTCTAAATCTGAAGTAGGAGATTCATTTGTCTTCAACCTGTGGGACAGAGTCCCCAGCTACCTGAATCTTGGGCGGCCATCATGGAAGGATATTCCGGAGCACCGCAGAGCCAAAGGATGCTCTACCCCTAGATGTAAGATCCAATTTGTAATGAGAAATAAAGGTATGAGATGAAGCCCAAGTGGCTGCTGCACAAATATCATCTAGAGGGATCCTAGCCTTAAAGGCGGCCGAGGTAGAGACTGCCCGGGTTGAATGGGCATGTACACCCTCAGGTGCGGGCCTTCCAGACGCTTGATAAGCCAATAATATGCACTGTGAAATCCAGCGAGATAACGAGACTTTAGAGATTGGCTTGCCCAAATTAAATTTAGCAAAGGAAATAAACAACTGGTCGGATTGCCTATGACCAGCCGTCCTGTTTAGATAAAATCTAAGTTGCCTGTGAACATCTAAGGAATGAAGCTTGTATTCACCTTTGTTTTGATATTTAGGAAAGAAAACAGGGAGGTTAATGGATTGATTAATGTTTGCTTCAGAAGCTACCTTAGGAAGAAAGGACGGGTTGGTCCTGAGGTAAACACGGTCCGGATGAAAGACCAAGTAAGGCGGTTTGGCTGATAATGCTTGAAGTTCTGAGACTCTCTTGGCCGAGGTAATGGCTACTAAAAAGGCCGTCTTGAAAGATAAGAATTTCAAATCTACCGTAGCCGCAGATTCGAAGGGGGGAGCGGTCAAGGCCTGGAGGACCAAAGAAAGGTCCCAAGGAGGAACCACTTGCTTTACAGGGGGCCTGAGAAGGAAAGTACCTTTTAAGAAAATCTTACACAATTTGGCAGACATCAGTGGACTGGAGTCATGACCAATATGATAATGAGAAATTGCCGCAAGTTGTACTTTGACCGTGGAACTGCTGGCGCCATCATTAAAAAGCGCGGTTAAGAAGTCAAGCACCAGAGGAAGGGGAACTGTGAAGGGGTTTAGGCCTTGCCGCTCCGCCCACAAGGAGAACCGTTTCCACTTACTGCGGTAAACTTTCCTAGTGGATGGTTTATGAGCCGCCACCAGGATGGCCTTAACCTGGCGAGAGGAAGAAGCGCTATTGCTGCTGCCATGGACCCTAGGGCCCTCAGGACCAACTCCGCCGGAACTGAGCTTGAGTGGAGAATGGCCCGCACCTGGAGCTTCAAATTTTGAATTCTGTCCGCAGTGAGGAAGGCTCTTAATCTCCTCGTGTCTAACCTGGCACCTATAAAATCTATGAACTGCGTGGGTGCTAGGTTGGATTTTTCTGTGTTTATTGTGATGCCCAGACGGGGAGCAAGATGGAGAAAGGAGTTTCACGCCAATAGTAGTAGATGCCTTGTTGGGGCGGTGAGAAGCCAGTCGTCCAGGTAGGGAAATACCTGCACCCACTGAAGCCTCAGGTGGGCCGCTACCACTGCTAATACCTTGGTGAACACCCTGGGGGCTGTGGTGAGACCAAAGGGAAGGACCCGGAATTGGTAGTGACTGGCTCCCAGCCGGAAGCGGAGAAACCTCCTGGAGCGCCTGTCCATTAGTATGTGGTAGTACGCATCCTTGAGGTCTATGGAGCACATCCAGTGATTTTCTCCCAGAAGGGGGAGAATAGACTGCAACGTAACCATTCGGAATTTCTCTTTGGGGACTGTCAGGTTCAAGAGTGAAAGGTCTAAAATTGGTCTTAGATCCCCCGTCTTTTTTGGCACTAAAAAGAACCTGGAGTAGAACCCTGATCCGATCTGGTCTGGGGGGACGGACTGGATGGCTCTTTTCTTTAGCAGACTGCCAATTTCTGCCAAAGCGGCCTCCCACTGACCGGGTGGGACATCGGGGAGGGACTTCAATTTTGGCATGCGACGAAACGGGATACGGTATCCTCTGGATATGATTTGGAGGACCCAGCGGTCTGTTGTTATGGACTCCCATGCCGCTAGGTGCTCCGAAAAACGTCCCCCGACTGCCTCCAGAGTGGAGCAGTCGGGCAACCCTTCAGGGCTGCTGCGCGGGCCATTCAGAGAAGGGTTCTCTGGACCCGAAGTTCCTGGGAGCCCCTCTGCCCCTGGGGCGGCGTCCTCCCTGTCCTCCTCTGCCACGGAAGGACTGGTTGTCCGCAGCGGGCTGGGATTGCTGCGACTTCCGGAACCACATCTTCTTCTGGCCCTTTTGGTTCCTAGAATAGGACCTCTGGGGCACAGAGAAGCGGATTCCGACGGCAGACAGCGTCTTCCCGTCCTTTTCGCTCTGGGTCAAGGTATCGCGAACAGATTTGCCAAAAAGGGCAGAACCATCGAAGGGAGCGTTCGCAAAAGACGCCTTGAAGGGCTCCAAAAAATCGCAATGACGGAGCCAGGCCTGACGTCTAGTAACTAGGCCTGCCCCTGCAGCTCTAGCGGCACCTTCCGTAGCGTGGGATAGTAACCGCATAGAGGTATTAGTGACGGACCTAAGAGTGGCCATGCGGGTGGAGTGCAATACTTTGTCCTCCTCCGACATGGACTCTGGGGGGGATGCAGCATATTCTTTAATAAGATCGCACTGCATCCTAATCACATGTGCCAGGTAGTTCAGCGCTCTTACTGAAAAGGTCGCTGAACTAAACATCCGCTTCCCCAAGCGGTCCATCATCCGAGACTCCTTGCTCGGGGGATGGACTGAGGGACTCTCCTGAGCAAGTTCCCTCTTGGTGGCAGCTGCCGTCAACATGGCATCTACCGGAGGCCCCTTACTCCAATGGGCACGGTCAGCCGGGGGACTGAGTATACGGTTGGGCCTTTTTGGGATTGGCTCCACGGTGTCCGGTTCCTTCCACGCCCTGGTGGTAATGAGGTCCACCAGGGGGTCGGCAGGAGGGGACACCCAAGAGGTAGACGGGCCCGCTTCAAATGCCTCCAAGAACACGGACTCGTCCGAGGAAGACTTGGGGGCAGACCACCCCCCCCTTATGCGGAGCATTTCCATGATGTCTCCAAATGAGACATCCTCAGGGGGTGATCTTGGGGAGCCTTCCCCTTCCTCCAAGTCCGTGTCTTCTGTGAGAGACTCGGGGGAGTCAATGTGCCTCCTTTTGCACGTATGTTTGCGGGGGGCGTCCTCCGGGGGGCTGTCAGAGGACTCCTCGCAGACAGTGACCTGTTCCAGAGGAACAACTTGGGGCAAAGGAGCGGGCTGTCCCAAAGGCCGGATGGTGGAAGCCTGACCCAGTACAGATGGAGCGCGGGACGGAGCCGAAGCAAGTGCCGGGGGTCCGGAGACCCTCAACAGGGCCCTCTCCACTACATCAAACGCCGAAGGGGAGCCGACCTGGACCAAGGGATCCGACAATCGGCTCCCCCTCGGATCCGAGGAGTGGATCGGAGCCGGCGCCGAAGCGCTCGGATCCGAGGGGACAGTGAGCTCCGACACAGACGGCGCCGAAGGAGCACTGATCCCCCCGGATCCGAAGCTCGGATCCAGGCTCCGAGAGGTCGGATCCGAAGCACTCGAGGGCAGGGTCGGATCCGAAGTACCGAGTACTATCGGCGCCGACCCACCCCCGGCTCCGAAGCTGCTCGGCACCAACTGCTCCGAACCCGGGAAGCGGGTCGGAGAAGGAGCAACAGGTTTATAGAAAGGGGTCGAGCTCCCCCCCAGAGGGGGGGGAGGCAAGAGCACTCCCATCTGCATCTGGGCCTGGATGAACCTTCTCATCATCTGGTCCAGATCAGCGTCTGATAAACTATAAGTCGATCTCGACGAGGCTACCGAGGTAGGCCTTGAGTGCCTCCTCGATAGCCTCGACTGAGATCGGGTCTCCTCCTCCTCAGGTCCCGGTGAAAAGCACACGGGTGACCGGAGCCGAGGAGGGGGAGAACCAGCAGACAAGGAGGCCGGAGGAGAAGCCCGCTTGGCGGGCGGGGCCGACACAGAGGTCTCGGCCCGCCGCTTAAGGTGCTTCTCCCTCCGGTCCTTCTTTCTAGCTTCCCTCTCCTCCGAGCCACTACAGGGAGGTTGAGTCCCAGGAGGAGGAGGGGGAGCCGGAGAGGAGGTAACCGTAGACACGGTTCCCCCCGAAGGAGCAGAGGTCGGAGCCGAGTCCGGGGGCAAAAGACCCGCCAGGACCAGCTTAGACCTCCGCTCATTCAATGCCCTGGGGTTGAACCCTGCACAAATGGAACATCCAGATGTAAGGTGTTCAACCCCAAGGCATCGAACGCACCGAGTGTGGCCATCAGCAGGGGAAAGCTTATGGCCACACTTGGAGCACTTCGAAAAAACAGTCTTAGGTTGTTCTGACATCCTAAGAGCTTAGTCAGTACTTAAACTAAAGGAAGAAAGTAAAAGTAACTAAACACACAACAGGCCCAAACACACACTACGCTACCAGCGAGGGGAGGGAAACTAAGTAAAAAATATTAAAAATAACTAAACAAGTATAACTATCAAAAAGGGAGCCTAAACTTTCACTCAACTTTCAAAAAATATTTAAATTTTAACACTAAAAATGCTTTATAAACCACTTAGCTGTAGAGCTCAAGAACACCAATCTGGTCACCAGCGCGGCAAACTAGATCTGAGGTCATGTAGGGAGAGCAGGGCATTATGGGTGAGGGGAGGAGCTGAGAGCTCGGATCCATAGCTGGTAAACCATGCCGGTTCGGATCCGATATCGGATCCATAACCCACAGGTTGCAGACAAATGAATCTCCTACTTCAGATCTGTCGTTACAACTGGTACTGTTAAAACTGGTTACCTTACAGTCTTCTATCTTATTCCATGGAAATGTAAAGTACTTATTTTGTCAATGACACAGGGGTGTTATGCTTCTAAGATGGCCCACAGACACCACCAGGGAAGTGCTGGGCACAGTGAAAGGTGAGTAGAAATTGTACACAATTGACTTTTGTGTTGTAAATGTGTACACATTTTGTGATAATTGTGTGGAAAGCATTTTTACCAAGTGCATTATGCGTTATTCCTTGGATTGTATGAACTGTCATTTTTCCATTGTTTTGGGGGTGGGGGACCCAATTACTATTTCTGTGCTGCTCCACAAAAGTTCTGTTTCAAGAGTTTTGCTCCTGCAATTGTGTAGACTTCCTTGTTTTTCCATTTTAAACAATACAGTACTAGTTTGGTATTCCTTGTTTTGGACTAAATATTGGTTTGTGTGCGAGTGTGATATGTTACAAACACAACAACCTTGTATCACATACCTTATACTCAATTACATAAGCAGTTAGCAGTGTGTAAGGATCTGCTATTCATTTGTTTTCTTAGACATTTATTGTCATATTCCATGTTCAACACTTACCTTGATAGCCCAGCAGTTACAAGTGTTTTACTTTGGGGCTGTGTTTGTGAGATTCTAGCAGTACACAGCCATTACATAGGTAAGTAACAGTTGTGCGTGTTGCCTGCCATTAATGTTTCTGTATATATGTAAACAGGATGCAGGTCTTACACCCTTAGGTGGTGAGCATGTGCGCTATCCATTGCCTCTTGGACAGAGTGAGGGCATATTTTGCATGCCTATGTTTGCCTACACCCACAGCGGCTGGTGGTTCCCTTCTGACTCCTCACCTCTTGCATGTGGCTGTGGTGACCTTGCCAGTGGAGGTAGGATGTGTGCCCCTTCCCCTTGGTGTTCCTGTTGCAGCTATTTTCTCAGAATAATATCGTGAAGGATGGCACAGACAGTGAAAATTTCAGCACAGGTACTAGGACTGTACTGCAGGGTTCCCCCTGATGTATCCTGGCACTGGAACTATGACTTTGGCAGCCCAAACACATGCTCAGTGATACTTCTTGTTGGAGACAGTACCTTATTATAGCATTCTTTGGTAGGCTGGTCTGCATTACTAATGGGTGTCATCAGCCATGGCTCCAGTGCATACCCTGTATCCCCCAGTAATGACCCTGTGAAATATTACCCCCGGAAAACCTGTAATAGAGTTTGGAGCTGTGCCAGACATGTGAGTTATGGCACCTGCCAGGGTTGCCAGGACACATATTCAAGATGATTCCCTTAGCATTACACATGATCTGGCAGTTAATGGAGTGGAAGCCCTTTCTGTTTATGTACACCCTTCCCTGTACCACAGGTGGTGCTTTAGTTTCAATGTGTGTGCAGTCTATCATACCAAGGACTTCAGGGGAGTACGCCAAAGGGTAGAAATCCTGCATAGTTGCTGCTCTGTCCTTGGGTGTATGGGGAAACTGTATATAATCAGTGGCATATTGTAGCATGAACTGATGTAAAATCCTGGATATTGATGCCTGTGACACCCCCAGCATAGCCACTGTTAGCCTCTGAAAGGTTCCTGTAGCTAACATTGAGTGCTGCACATACATTAGTCTCCACTGGTATTGGATCAACTTGGTTTGTTCTTGCTATCACTTGTGGAAGACAGAGGTTGCAGAGTTCCTGTAGTTTGTCTCTATCCACCCTGTAGTGCTCTACAAATTCCACATTATGCAGACCTTGGAAAGTTAAACATGGTCTAAATACCCTTTTCCTTCTTGGCCAAGGTCTATAAGCTCAGTAGCAGCACAGACTTGGACCTGTTACACATGCACATCTACATGAGTAACTGTAGCCCCTAACATTGCTTCTGTATACAGAAATTTCTGTGACTGTATTCCAATAGGTTTAGGAATTTGCAGGGAAAACCTACACTGAGTCTACACAAATCCTTTATAGCTTGTTCTATAGCTCCTCCATCTTGGATTGGTTAATTAGCATACATTTCAGCTGCTTATGCTGTAATTAGCATGCCATGATGTTTACCAAGTTAGCATGTCTCTACGCACTGTGTAGAGCCCCTTACTGAATACAAAACTGTGCGCCATGATGTGGACATGGTCTTAGCAGACTGTGTAGCCTTTACTGAATCCACACCCAAGTCTATTTCCTACACATTCTAATCATAACCTGAAGGGGGATCTCTTTCTTTTTGAGTGTGGAGAAGAAACTGCTTTAAGAGACTGGACTGCTTTTTGGATGGATAAAATAAGATCAGAATATTGCACTTACTGTTGACACAAGCCCCCCCCCCCCCCTAAATGATCAGGCAGGGTGAATAAAAAAAACATGTTACTAAGGCAGGACAAAAAGTGACTAAATACTCCAGGATGCAATCCTCTCCACAAAGACAACTGGAAGTGCACTTCTCTCAGGTCTCAAATCCCCTGAAGAAATGGAGCACCAGAGTAGAATTGAATCTCTACTAATTAAGGATGAATCTTGCCACAGCGAGTCTTGACAGGCTGTTGGCCATTAAGACCTATGTGCGCCAATGGCTTTAGACAAATTTCCAAGCAGAATCTGAGGAAAAACTGCAACCCACCCACTTGGCATTGACAGCATCCTTTGCAACTAGTCTTTAATTTTTACCAAACAAAAAATAAAGGACAAGCAAATGCAGGAACTTATACAAGTGACTTCAAGAAATGAGATAAGAACTGTGTAAGCAGAAAAAAAAAAACGGTTAGACACAGGGAAAACACTTACGTCAATGTATGTTAACATGAATGCATATTTTAATGGGCAAAGGAGAGTCTAAGAAAATATGACCAATTCTAACAGGTGAAGAAGATAAATCAAACATATGACCTATTGAGTGTTCCTCAATGTCAGATCTTTAAATTCATTTTAATACTGTACTACAAAAAGGGCAGAGTTTCACTTCACCCTGAAAAATTATCCATCAGGAAAAGGGAAACAGCATTTTAACTGCAATGAAATGCGACACTAATTCTTATGACAAGAGTTACATGACAACTGCATTAGGTAACTACTTTACGGCAACAGAGGGAATGGTATCTCCTGATGAAGAAATCATTCCCCAGTATGTGACCTTCACCTTGGTGACCTAAACATATGAACAAATACCAAACCTACCTTCTGTGCTACTCCTTCCCTCTTTTCTGCCCAGCTCAGGAAAATTTAGCTCAAAACTGTGCCTTCCTAAATAGCAGGCGTGGGCCATCTGACTCACACATTCATAAAATAGGCAATGATGAAGCAAAACTTGCAATGCAGGAACTCCTACAAGAGACACTCCAGCTTCTTCATCATGAACACAAGGGCTCTGAAAAGAATAAAAAAAATGTGACAGCAACATAATTATACTTTTCAATAACTGCATAAAATGTATTACACAGTGGATAGTGTGATACGGGGTAAAAACTGAAAGGCTGAGAAAACTGTAAATATGTGCAGTAGAAGAGCTAGCTCCTGCTGTCGGTGTTCAGTGATGAGCTTACCTGAAGGCAGTGTGAAATATGTTAAGAGATTTAAAACTTATTGACCTATTTTAATCACTAAAACTATATCCATTCACTTCCAAGCGTTACCAAAATCTTCTCACTTATACTAAACGATGATGAATAACAACTGACAGGTACTTTGACTTGGTCAAAACACAAGGTAATAATCTATATCCAGTGAGTAGACTCATTTTATTATTAATTAAGAAAAGGGGGTAACACAGACACATATTCAGCAGAGGCTGAATACAACCTACCTATTCTTCAGTGCAACATAGTTTCCTGATTTATGTCCAGTTTAACACTAAATGGATCATGTTTCAAAAAGCTGTGGCTAGCTTTGCACCCACTTCAAATGGGCTGCAATGTGTGATAAAATAGAAGCATGATACATCAAGTACAATCCAACCATACAAATGAAATATCATGTTAGTTATTTATACATTTGTTAGCCAGAAGGGTGCTCTTGCCCAATTAAACTTTTCATTCACAAATCAGGCCAGAAAGTCAACAAAATACAATGCAAATAAATTTACAGTAGTGAACAAAAAGGTTGAAGTAAAGAAAGCTGATAAAGACTAACAATGATAATGACATTATTTGCAGTATAAAAAAGATGAACTATAAAATGTAGTTAACATGTAATTGTGTTAGAAGCATTTCAGTATATATATTTTCAGTTTTGTAATAGCAAGCCTTGGTCTTCACAGAGGTAGTGCTAGAGGCAGTAGTAGAACTGTGCAGCAATTGGAAATCTCACAGTTCTTTATCTAAAGTAACAGAGTATGAAAGTAAGAATCTGAGGCGGAGTAATGGGTATTAATGAAGGCAGCAGAAACAGGCATAGAAAATGGGAGAAAAGAGGATTAAGATAAATAAGGTTGATGAAGTACAGAAAAGTCTGAGCTATGACAGCAAAGGGAGAGTTAAAAATAGGTGCTGGTCAACAAACACTTAAAAAGTACAGTTTTGTACCTACCATAAATGTAGATGTCCGATAGGTATGCATCTGCGGTCATAACATATGGGCTGTCCTGCCTCAGGCAGCCCTTCGGTCGGCCGGATTCCAAAGTCTGGGTCTGGCCTCGGCTGATGTCGCACTTTCCCCGACGTCAGAGCATCTGGGGTATAAAAGCATCAGCCTACGCCATTTTCCTCAGTTTTTCTTGCCCCAGATGCCAGGTGCCCTCTATGAAGGCTAAATTTGGTTGAAAATGCCAAAAAATTCCAAACATAATGCAAAAATATATACATATACATATACATATACATATATATATATATATGTATATACAAACAAATACACCATATCAGATTCCCCCAGCTAGCTAATGGAGGGGTAAGCACCCTAGGAATACCACAGAGGGGAAGGAGGGAGGGTAAACCTGACTGCAGATGCATACCTATCGGACATCTACATTTATGGTAGGTACAAAACTGTACTATGTCCTTCAAGGATGCATCTGCAGTCATAACATATGGGTAGAATACCATAGCCAATCTGGGGGTGGTGGTACTAAGAAAATGATGGTGTAGTTAAGATAAGATACCCTGCAGGACTGCTGTAGCAAAACCTGCTCTGGATCTGGAGTATAAAGGTAAATTGTAATACTTGGCAAATGTATGCACGGAGCTCCATGTAGCAGCTTCTAAAATGTCCTTGGTAGCCACCCCTCTTAGGAAGGCTGTAGTGGTGGCTGTGGCTCTCGTGGAATGAGGCCTAATATTCACAGGAACAGTCTTTCCATGAAAGGAGTAGCAAAAGCGAATGCAATTTCCTATCCATTTTGAAATTGTCTGTTTGGAAATTGCTTTTCCTTGTGCCCCAGCAGCATATGCTACAAACAGTTGGTCAGTCTTTCTGTAACTTTTAGTTCTGTCCAAATAGTAGCGTAATTGTCTGTGTATATCCAGAGTGTGTAGAAGTTTCTCCCCTTTATTTTGTGGATTTGGGAAGAATGTAGGCAAGTGAATTGCTTGGTTCAAGGATACCCTAGATACCACCTTTGGCATAAAAGTAGGATTGGTTCTTAATGAAACTCTGTCTTGATGAAAAATAAGAAATGGCTGCACTGCCATTAAAGCTTGTAACTCAGATACCCTTCTTGCTGAAGTTATGGCCAGAAGGAATGCAGTTTTCCAAGACAGAAACTGTGGATCTGCCAATGCTGCTGGTTCAAAGGGAGGAAGTGTTAGTTTTTCCAGCACAAAGTTAAGGTCCCAAGTAGGTAAAGGTGGTTTCCTTGGAGGATTGATGTTTTTGATTCCTCTGAGAAATTGTCTTAAGAGAGGATGCGAGAAGACAGGTGGATTTACATTGTATTCTACTGAAATTGCTGAGGCATGTATCTTAATGGAAGAATAAGACAGGCTATTGTGGAACAATTCTGCTAAGTATTCCAGTATATGTGCCATGCTCATCACTGTCACATCTAGGCCTTTTGTTGTGTTCCAAATGAGAAATCTTTTCCATTTTGCTGAGTATGCCTTCCTTGTGGAAGGACGGCGAGCTTCCATAATAATGTCCTTTACTCTCTGGGATAAGCTATTCTGAGGAGGAGTCATGGTATTCTCCAGGCAGTTAGCTGCAAGGTTTTTAGGTTGGGATGCAGGATCTTGAAATTGTTCTGCGTCAGAAGAAGTGGCCATAGGGGGAGAGGCCACGGTTTCGTCTGTGACAAGCTCTTCAACAGTGGGTACCAGTGCTGCCTTGGCCAGTCTGGAGCTATCAGAATCACTCTTGGCTGTTCTGCCCTGATCTTCAGTAAAACCTTGGACATTAATGGGAGTGGTGGGAAAGCATAGACTTTCCGAGCTTTCCAGCTGAAAGAGAGTCCACCTTCCATGCTTGTGGGTGGTATGTCCTTGAGCAAAAGGTCTTCAGTTGATGATTGTGGGGTGAGGCGAACAGATCTATCTCCGGCCTTCCCCATGTTTGTGTTATGAGTAAGAAGATGTCTGGGTGCAGCATCCATTCGTGTGCATCCATGGTAGTTCTGCTTAAGCTGTCTGCCAGAGTATTGTCTTTCCCTGGCACGAACTGGGACTGCAGTTGTATATTGAGTTTCAAGCAAAGTTCCCATAGATTTATAGCCAGTCTGCATAGAGGGTAAGAATGCGTGCCTCCTTGCTTGTTTATGTACCACATAACTGTGGTGTTGTCTGTCCTTATTAGCAGGTGGCCCTGATGAAGGAAAGGTTTGAAAGCCTCAATTGCGTGTATCACTGCCAGCATTTCCTTTTGGTTTATGTGCATGCGTAGCTGTCCTTGAGACCATAGCCCTTGGATACATTTGTCCTCCATATGTGCTCCCCAACCTCGGTCTGAAGCGTCCATGGTGATGGTTTGGTTTGCTTTTGGTTTGTTGAAAGGCAACCCTCTGTTGGACTGGCAGGCTTAAGCCCACCACAGGAATTCCTTTTGAAGGCAAGGGATGAGTGGAATCAAAGTTTCTAAGCTGTGACTGTGCTGAGTCCATACACTCCTTAGGTACCATTGCAATTTTCTCATATGCAGCCTGGCTTGTGGAATTAGAATTATGCAGGATGCCATGTAACCCAGGGCCTGCAGGATTTTCCTTGCAGTCAGCTGAGTTTGTCTTATCAGATTCTTGAAATAATCCGGAAGTTGTTTTTGTTTTTCTTCTGTGAGAAAGGCCATTTGGGTGGTTGTGTCTAGATCTGCACCCAAAAAGGTTATTCTTTGGGATGGAACAAGCCTTGATTTGTGGAAGTTGACTGTGTATCCCAAGGCCTGTAATAGTTGGATGGCATAGCCCAAGTCCTTTAACAAAGTTTTCTTGTTGTCCGCTTGTATCAGGCAGTCGTCCAGATATGGGTAGATTTGAATCCCCTGAAGTCTGCAGTGTGCAATTACTGATGCCAGGCATTTCGTGAATACTCTGGGCGCAGTAGATAAGCCAAAGCGCAATGCTGAGAATTGATAATGCTCTGATCCTGCAAGAAATCTGAGGTGTCTTCTGCAACTTTGTCGAATAGGGACATGCAAGTATGCCTCCTTGAGATCTAGAGTCACCAGCCAAGACTCCTTGCCCAGCATGGGAAGAAGCTGCTGTAGGGTCAGCATCTTGAATTTTGGCACAATGAGGTAAGTATTCAGTGCGGACAGGTCGAGAATAGGCCTCCATTGATTTTCTTTTCTTGGAACAAGGAATAATCTGGAATAAAATCCTTGGCCTTGTTCTGAAAGAGGTACCTTTTCTATGGCTTTCATTTGTATTAATTTGGTGATTTGCTTCAAAGCCTCTGCCCTCTGATTTGGTGGCAGGTCTGGCATTCCTTTTCTTTTCGGCAATGTGTGGAAATGGAACCTGTATCCTTTGTCTATTATTTGCAGTGTCCATGAGTCCCTTGTAATGTAATGCCAATTTTTTGAAAATAAAGAAAGCTTTCCGCCCAATGGTGCTTCTAATTGAGCCCTGGTCGGCGGAGTCAAAATAAAGTCATTGAGTCTGTCCTGGTGTAGCAGTTGTTGTTGTTCCTGCACTACCTCTCTGGTTGGGAGGCTGCCACTGACGGCCTCTGTAGGAGCCTCTAGCTTGCCCTCTACCTCTGGCACGCCTGTTCCTGCCTCTCTGGGATCTGTCTGAGTCCGGAAAGGACCAATTCTTAGTAGGCCAATTTCTGCTGAATCTCGGTGGTTGTACCTGCAGAAAGTCCTTGACTGTTTGCACAGATTTTGCCTTTTCTTCAAACTTCTTTAAGACCTCCTGAGCCGTGGAACCAAATAATTTTTGCTTTTCCATTGGAGCATCCAGGAGCTTAGCTTTAACATGGTCCGGTAGAGATTGTTCCTTCAACCAGGCATGCCTTCGTACAACTGCCCCTGTCATAGCTGACCTACATGAAGCTTCCAGTGCATCATAACCACACTGCAAAAAATGGTTGCTAACCTGCTGTGAGTTATGTACCAGATCCTGAAGTGATTTACGGTCTAGGGGTTCAGAGGAGGAAAGCTTCTTATACAATTCATCTAACAAATACTCTTGGTACTGAATCATATGAAATTGACAATTTAATGCCCTCATGGAAAGAGTTGCAGAAGTATAAACTTTCTTTCCCCATCTCTCTAAAGCTCTAGACTCCCTTTCAGAAGGTAGAGGATTTTTAGCAGTGGCAGCTGCAACCCCTTTTGGGCCCTGGGAAATAGTTTCTGGGTCTGCAGTGTGGGCCTTGTACAGGTGTAGATGAGAATCCGGGACCCTGTAGTACCTATCAGGTTTGGCATGAGCTGGAGGGAGAGAATCAGGGGCTGTACTAGCATCTGAGTACACATCATCGATAACATTCAAAACAGGAGGTATAGCTAAAGGCCTATGCTGAGGTAAATGTAAAAAGGTCCTTAATCTCTTTCTAGAATCAGAAAATTCCTGGCCCTGCCATTGAAAATGTTCTCTCATAGAGTGCAGTGTCTCACCAAAAGAAAACTCTTCAGGAGGGGAGGCCGAAGGAATAGATTCTTCAGCATCAGAATCCTCGTAGGCCGAATAAGCCTCCTGCTGGTGTTCTGACAACACAGATTCATCCGTAGACTCGTCTGAAGAGTGGGGGTCAGAGGGCTCAACCCTGTGCCTTTTGTCTGGTGGTGGAAGAGAGCCCCTGTCCGGGTGAGGTTGAGAACCTCTAATTAAAGAGATAAGATCCTCTGCTAGGCTGAGAATCTGAGAGCCAGTAGAAGGCCTCTGAGAGGTAGTCTTGGGAGGCAAAGTTTTAGCAAGTTTGGCAGCTTTAGCCCTACAGAAGGCCTTAATGGACATGGATGCAGGGGGTCTGGCTGCACCACGTGCAGGAGTAGACTTGTCTAAAGGAATGGTGTCGGACATGTCCTGGACACCGGTTTCAGTAGGTAATTCAATAACCGACTCGGCCGGAGCCTCCGGGGCCGAGGTAGTCGGTTGAATGGATTCGGTAATAGGAAGCACCGAGGACTCGGTTTCAGCCGAAACCGAGACACTCGCGGTAGGCCTGACCGTGGTTTCAGCCGAAACCGCGGGCCGCGAGGGTCGGTCCTTGTCCTTCCGTTTTTTAACCACATGCGAAGTCGGAGTCTCCGACGGCATCTTATACGCAAAATTAGCCCCAAAAAATTCCTCTGCAAACTCCGACCGACGTCTAAGAGTTCGTCGGTTGAAGGAAGCACAGGCAGAGCAGGCCGAGACGTTGTGGTCTGGGCCTAAGCAAGGGAGGCATTAAGAGTGGAAATCCTTATGAGGTATTTGTTTCCCACAAGTTAAACAATTATTTACTTTATCTGACATCGGCTGAGGCAAGAAAGAGTCCCCAACGGGGTACTTAGCTTTTTCGAAGTCTTCGGTAGCTGAATCACAGGAGCTGGCCGACCGGCACTTGCGAACTGCTTCTGCTTCGGGCACCACGCGGCAAGAAAGACTGGGGAAAATGGCGTCGGCTGATGCTTTTATACCCCAGATGCTCTGACGTCGGGGAAAGTGCGACATCAGCCGAGGCCAGACCCAGACTTTGGAATCCGGCCGACCGAAGGGCTGCCTGAGGCAGGACAACCCATATGTTATGACTGCAGATGCATCCTTGAAGGACATGTGGCTAAAGAAATTCTTAACAGTAGGATGACTGATGGGGCGCTATTATTTCATGGACATCGTAGATAGTGCTATGTAGTAGAAAGTTACCCATAATTGTAAAAGCTATGGCACTGGTTTGCTTTTTGATGCGTTTCTTAAGAGATTTTCTAAGATCCTGTAATGTTGTGATAAGCTATACTGTCTTGAGGCATTCTGTTCCAGTGTTCTGAAGCAGTTATGGAAAATCATCTTTCAGCAGTTCCCATAGTGTAAGATGACCTAACAAGAAAGATGTTATCCACATTTCTGAGGGAGTCAGGAGTGATTCTGAATTGGAATAATTCTTTAAGTGCAGGACAGTAACATTCATAAATTTAAACTAATTAAGTAGGAAGGAGAGACTAGCAACTACTGGGAGACAAATGCATTTCTATTAAGGGTGGCTCAGTGGTGTTCATGAGGACTTGGATCACAATTCTTTTCCATTCTCTTGAGAAGCTGAGCATTTATGAAGGGGGGTATAAGCAATATTCTATCCCACAGACTAGCACACTGATTGCTGTGATTTACCTTGCTTCTTTTGTTAATAGATTAGACATTTGTAGGCTACTCTGAGTTGTGTTAAGTACCTTTTGTGACAGTGTCTACATGAGGGAAAAGAGAAGAGAAAGAGGGAGCATGGTTTAACAGAAGACCAAGGTACTTTTACACAGTACCAAAAAGGAGGTGTGATGGCAAGAGTAAAAAAATGTGAAGAAGTTATATTGAGGTAAGTCTTCTCTATGTCCTAAATAGCACACGTGCATTTCTTTTTTTTCATATTTAGTTTATTACTGCACATTCAGATCCCAGGTAGTTTAAAGTCATTTTGTTATAACTTGGTGATTTGGAGTTGTGATACTGCTGATCTAGTGAAGACAATGTCATCAGCATACAGGATATTTAAGTTTGCTACATTCCATGGGAGGCCATTAATGAATAACAAGCAAAGTTGTACTTGTACTGATTTCTGTGGCATACTAATGGATTCAGGCAAAATGTTAGCATCACCAGTGTCTTTAGCAATTGTAAAAGTTCTGTCTAGTAAGTAATTTGTAAACCAGGTGCACACTTCATCAGAAAAGTGACACTTTTTAAGCTTTTGAAGTAACATGTTATAGTGAAACAATGAAACTCTGAGGTTTATGAAGACAGCTTCAGTAAGGCTTCCTTTTTCAATGTTGATAAAGATGGCATTGATCAGTAGGAATATGGCATGAATTTTATTTTATATGTACATTTTATTCAAATATTGGTTTGAAACTAGTACTATCAGTAAAATATGTTCTGTTAACTTCACTTTGCCGCATTACACTGCCAAATCTGCAGACTTTCATGTGTACCATACAGAAAAGATTACACATCCTCTTGGATATCTACTGCCATGATATATGTACTTGATTAGCATATTACTGTTATTTGTTTTTTGTTAATGCCTCTTTTTAGGCATGGCCTGAGATCACTGTCTGGTGACTTGCATAAAGTCACAAAGCATATGCAGAGAGAATGAGGGATTCAGACCAAGGACAATTAATTGTTCTGAAATACTGTCATGAAAGTGCAACTCTGTTTTTAATTGAATTTTAATTGAATTTAAGATCCATTTCTTTACAGACCTGTCATAACAGAAAAATGTTTTAAATAATTTTTATCCTCGTGCCTGCTGATCATCAAGCTTTGCCTCAATTAGATATTAGTCTGCCAGGGGGGCCATTGTCCAAGCATCCAAAGAGGTGCTTTGTTCTTGTGTTGGCATTCAGGTAATGACAGCTTTTTCATATTTATAGCACTTGGGTCACCTCTAGGGCTGCTAATTCCCCTTATACATGCATTAATGCATTCTACCACATCATATGGCAACAGTTACATCACTGGCTCAGAAGGCCACACCTACATCTTCCTGGCACCGACTCCTCACATCATGTCTGATTTCTGTTCTCCAGCTGAGGCCATGCTAGACCAGTGGTGTGAACTGCTTGAGGATCACCATCCCTCTTCATAATGATTGATAAATGAATATGCAGAATAGTAGAAAGTGAGACACGAGGACGAGGACTTTGTATTTAAAATTACTTACCAGATATTTGCAGAGAAACATCTGTATATGTAGAAAGAAGGCATAGATGAGGAAAGCGTCCAAATGCGCATTCCTTGGAGAAAGCATATGACAAGGTTTTAAGACAGCATATTTGGACAGTCTTGTGATGATTCAAAATCTCAGAAACACTGGTAGAATTAGTGCATGCTATATAGAAGGACTCGATGACTCAGTTATGAATAAGTGTTCATATTCACAAAGGGTTCCCAGTGGCATTGGGAGTGCATCATGGTTCAGCTTGAAGCCCACTGCTGTTCATACTGGTAATGGACTATATTAACAAACAGGTTAGATGGGACAGATCAACAATGCTGCTGTAAGCAGACGGTATGACACTACAATCAGACTCTGAACAGGAACCTCATCAAATAATAAGGGAATGCAAAACTGAAAGCACATTGGATAAAAGTAAGTACAGAAAAGACAGCTGTCATGGTATCAAGTGGAGGAAATCAGAAGCTGAAAATTGAGATAGATGGGAAAATGGTGGAACACATTAACAGCTTCAAATATCTAGAGGAGGTGGTTGAAAAGGGAAATCTTAATGATGGACTCACAGCTAGAGTCAAAGGAGGTGCAGGTAGCTGGCACAGAGGGCTAGAGATAGTGTATTGCAGAAGAATGCCAAAGAAGCTAAAAAGTGAGGTGCACAAAACAGTGGTGTCATTAGCACCTCTGTATGGTACAGAAATCCGTCAGAGATGGCAAGCAGTCGAGCAAGCTAGAGGTGATGGATATGAAGTGCTTGAGACAAGTGGTAGGATGCATACTGTGGGGAGAGAAGAAGAAATGATTGTCGCAAAAAGAGATACTGCTAGTCCAGCTATCTGGAATTGTGTAAATAATTATATGTCACTTGTGAATATCAACATGATTCATACAAGATACTTGTGTTACAAATGTATTAGAACTGTATATCAGGTGTATATCAAACTGCTAGTACAGAAGTGTGTGTTGAAAAGGTTTTAGCAAAGTGCTTAAAATGTAACCACAGCATGCCCTACTGGAATACAGAAGGTTACCTTCAGAAAAATAGCTGAAATTAAATTACTTTATGGCCAGGCCACAGAAATATGTTATCTTTCAGTTTCAGTACAGCAAGAGACACAATGTCTAAAACTGGGGAGTTTTCTGTATTGTCTTGGAAGTGTTTTACTGATTTAGGACTTCCACCTTTTGTCATAAGTCTGAGGAAATGCCCTTGTCTATGTATTTTCACAGTTAGATGCTAAATACTGGCAGATTTCAGCAGTGAGGGATTTTATCTCGGATAGAGTCAGATAACAAGAAATGATGTCATTCTGCAAGGTATCCCAGCACTAATATTTGAGATATTAATTTAAGAACTCTCTGAGAGAGAGAGAGAGAGAGAGCATTCTGTACTCTGTCTTGGACCTGACAACACCAAGATCCACTCACCACATCTGCCTTGTTGCTCTAATTAAGTAAGTGTACTAGGGGACAGTAATTCTCTTAGATACAGTCAAGAATATAGCAAAGCATAGTTTAGATGTTTTTCTTTCTTTATTTGAAACTATCCTGCAATGTTATTTTAAATATTTCATGTGATTTTGAACTCTGATGTCACTGTAATTATGTACCGAGTATTTTCTTGTTCTCTTATTATTTATTATTAAATATATTTAAACTTTTCATTGTGGCTGATCTGTCTAGAGATATTTAAGTTCTGGGAGTACTTGCATATTTATTTGGTGACACTGTGTAGGCCACCCCTAATAGTCTTACTCTTGGTCAAACTACCATTTGTATTAACAGTAACATTACACAGTAAGATTGGACACTCTTTGTTAAGGGCCTTAAAGTAGCTGAAAAGGAGTTGGCTGGTGGCAGTGATAACTACTCCATAGTCTGGGGAAAAGGAGGCATAGCTATTAAACCTGTGCCAGCCTTTTCCAGGCATGTGTGTGTGTATATAAATCAAATCTCAAAGAGTGTGTGCGTCAGCTATTTGGGCAGGGACACAAAGCACTGGTGGACAGGGAGGGTGCTGGAGGTCTTGGCTTGGGCACTCAGCTGAGATCTCAACTCTATAGCTGTGCCAGTGGGGAATCTTATTGGGGATTTGGAGAAAAAGGAAGAAACCAGCCCCGGACTGACTGTGGTTTCTGTATGCTCTTAATGGAAACTGCACTTCACTTTGTGTGTACTTGTCATCCTCCCAGTGTACGTCCCTCACTGGAGCTATTGTTGAGGATTGAGGCTCCCTGATTACTGGTCCAGTGGTGGGGTATCAGAATGATAACATCAGAGCTGACGTCAAAGTTGATCCAGTTGCAGAAAAGGTCAAAGAGAACAAACATCAGTGGGGTGGATACATGTGTAGGAAAGCAAATACTGATCTTGTGAAGAAGCTTTAGGAGAGACAGAAAGAAGGCAAGAGGAAATGAGGACATCCAACAAAGAGATGGATGGACTGCGTGATGGAAAAAAATAGATGGCATCAACTGACAAGACAACCTCTCCTCACGTAGAAAATGTGTGTTACATATGCTCAATCCACAGCGGGAAGAGATTTGCCTCTTCTCTCCAAATTTTTTAATAATGACTTCTGGGGGATCTCCAAAGAGGATACTACCCTAGAAAGAAGCATCCAGGATTTTCTGGTGCAGGTTTCTATGGTAAGAGGAAATTTTAATATTGGCAACCCACAGAGATTGTTCCCACAAACAGCTGTCCTACTATTATATCTGCAGTGATGAATATGCACTAGATTGTGTTAAAGTTCAATGTGTGTCTGTTTAATTTCTGCACAGACTCTTGATCATTAGAATTAGAATGCATAACGGAAGACAAAGACACTATTCATAAAAGATCTGGAAACAGCTCACAACTACATTGCTCAAAAATCTGGTACAAAACCAAAAACAATTTTTAGATATTACTGTAATTCACTTAGAAACTTAGAAGAACAACAGGGTTTGCAACAACATGCATTTTAAAGAATAAGAAGTATGAAACACTAATGTCTGGCATTACTGAATTACTGTAATCCTCAGTGATTTATATGAAAATCAAAAATATTAAAAGGGCAAGAAAAAAATATGAGGCAAAATCAGGGACAGTTGAAAGGTATTTCTGGAATTAAGACAGAGGGCAGACAGATTCAAGGAATCTCAGACCCAGCGTGGAAGAGGAACAGGTGCTACCAGATTTGTCTGTAGTGGTCTTAGACTGATTGTCCAGAGGAAAAGTCTTAAATGCTGAAACTTGTGAAAACACTGGAATCTACTTTGGAAGACCATTAAAAAGGAAACTCCATTTCTGTTGGGGACAGTATAAGTGGTTGGCCTATATAGGCACTGAGATGAAGATTAAATATTTCTGGATTGTAAAAACAGCTACCTTCAGGATAGGTTGGTTCCAAAAGACAGAAAATATCAGGGTTCAGTCTTCTCCTCCTGAAGTATACATTGAGACAATTCATCAGTCTGTCAGCCACCACAATTAAACAGTCCTCAGTTTGAAAATTAGTGGAGGAAGAAGGGTCCCTTTCTTGGTTTATTTCCAGAAAGCAAACTATAATGCCACATCTTACACAATGAGAAAAGAATGAGGGTGAAAGGGATACTCCACTTGTCATTTTTATGGGCTTCAGGAAGAAAAAGGGGAGAAAAGTACTGTATGCAGGACTCGCATACAACCTGCTGCTAGCCTGGCATACACTGGATATATAATTACCAAATATGGTGCCTAAATAAGACAGGCAGGTACTAAGCCTGGCTCCAACAATGTGGACACATGATTAAGCCTGTTAGAATAGGTAAGCATGAGCAAACAACTCATCAGTGTTCCCAAGTCAACAGTGCAAAATACCACACAGATTATCAAAGTCCTGCATTGACAAAGATACACATGAAAGTCCAAAGGAAGATGCGGGGGGGGGGGGGGGGCTATAGAAACATATTCACCCATTTCTGGGGGGGGGGGGAGTAAAAAGGAGATGAGTTAATCCCCTTGGTCTGAGTTCAGACTTAGAAATATATGCTGCACATTCAGCAATCTGCTCGGTGACTACCTGTAGTACCTCAAGGGGCCACTATGATCATGAAGAGGCAGCAATCAACACCTGGGTCCTGCTTCTAAGAAATGTTGCTGGGGTGGTGACTCTCCTAAGCTACACACACATCTGAAGATGATAACCTGGTTATTAAGCTTTCATAAGAAAACATAAGAGAAGGAGAAGAGATCATTACAGATGCAGTAATATATGAAGCTTCAAATCTGGAGTTAGGTCAGGTCTCTGGAATGCTTTATTAACCTACTTCACACTTGTTTGGGGGGCTTCAATATGCCCTTCATCCAGTCCTTTCACTGGCCTGCTTTCATCATTTGGAGGTAACACGCAACAAGTATACATTAAGATTTCTTACCAGTATCATCAGACTGTGATGCTGCAACAGTAAGAGTGGAGACAACTTTCAACATCATATTCTGGGTCTTATCAAAAGAGGTGGTGCCTGTGGTGAGCTGGGGTTTGTGAGCTGATGACAGCAGGTACACTTACATGGCCTGTGTTTCCAAGGCATCAGATATGTGAACTTTTTAAATAATAAACTCTAGCAGCATGACAGAACTGTGAACTTTTAAGGTGAGCACGCCTATTAAGATTGGTATGGGGATGCTAAATGTAGGCCAAAGAAGCATAATCTCATACATGTGAGAACACAAGATTTATTTGATCAATTACTACAGGTGGTCAGGTACCCCAAAGGAATATTGCAACTGAAGGCATAAAAGAGACTCACTGACTGTAAAAAATATTTCAAACAGCATCTCTAAAACCGTGACATAAATAAAACAGACACATATAATAAAAATACAACATAAATGATCACTTTTTAGAATGAAGTCTACATTCTGCCATTTTAAATTTACTACCTAAACAACCATGACAGAACAATTATGAATTGGATTCCAAATAAACAATAACCAACTACATCACTTCAAATGATGGGAAGTGAACTCAAAAATACAGAAATAATGTTGCAGACTGTGGTGGAAAGGAAATGCTTTGAAGAGTTTAGAAGGGAGCAGGCCATTCCATGCTCCTTTGCAGGCTCTGATCTTTGCTGCTGGAAACTAGCAATAAGAATCACAATTAAACTGATGGTATCTGCAATGCTTACACTAAAATAAACTTCTGCCATTTACTAACCTGCCATGTACTGTTGCTGGCCTCCTCCAGAGTTGAAGGCATTGGCATCACAAGTAAATTTTGCAAGACAGCTGCAGCCTAATGAGAAAAATAACAATGTATTCATGTTGCTATATTACACTATATATATAAAAACATTCATATATGTACCAAAGTACGTAAATAAAGTACAGTTGTGTACACTTACCATAAATGTAGATGTTCGAGTGTATTCACTGTTGCAGTCATCACACTTGGGTTATCTGCCTGCAGGTAGCCCTCAGTTGGCCCGAATACCAGAGACTTAGTATGTCTGTGTCGGTTGCTGTCGCTCCAGGACTGACATCAGGTCATCAGCGGTATAAAAACAGGCAGCCGATGCCATTACATCAGTTTTTCTTGCCCCAAATGTCAGGAGCCCCCCAAATAGGGAGCTAAGTTATGGTGGGGAAAACACTGCCAGTAAAAAGTAAATACCAATACCAATACCCCTGAAAGGGGTGAGTAATAGACACAGAGAGGAGAGAGAGAGAGAGAGAGAGACAAGGGGGCTGGAGGGAAACCAGGACTGCAACAGTGAATACACTCGAACACCTCCACACAGTGCCACCAAATAAATAAGGAAGTATTCTCATAATGTAAATATTTCTAGACAGATCAGCCACAACAAAAGTTTTAAATGTATTTAATAATAAATATTAAAAGAACAAGAAGTTACTCAGTATATAATCACAGTGACATCAGAGTTCAAAATCACAGGAAATATTTAAAACAACATTGCAGGACAGTCTCAAATAAATAAAGAAAAATATATAAACTAAGATTTATTATATTCCTGGCTGTATCTAAGAGAATTACTCTAGTTAGCTTACTTACAGAGCAAGGCAGATTTGTGGTGAATGAATCTTGTCAGGTCCCAGACAGAATACAGAATGCTGTGTCTCACTCAGAGACCTCTCAAACTGATATCTCAAATATTACTGCTGGGATAGCTTGCAGAATGACATAATTTCTTGTCATCTGACTCTATTCCAGATGAAACCCCCACTGCCGGGATATGGCAGTATTTAGCATCTACCTGTGAAAAAACATAGACCTCAGATCTTTGGCAGATCCTGGAAGTCATAAAAGAATAAAACACTTTCAAGACAATACAAACATTGTGTCTCCGGCCTAGCCTATAAAGTAATTTAATTTCAGTTGTTTTTCTGAAGGTTGCTAGACTGAAGTTAACTTCCTCAGCCTAGCCTATAAAGTAATTTAATTTCAGTTGTTTTTCTGAAGGTTGCTAGACTGAAGTTAACTTCCTGTGTTCCAGTTTCTATTGTTAAAATAGGTACATTTAAACAGTTACAATAGTGCACGTACATTTCTGTTCTTTTCCAATAGGGCACAGTGTGGAAACATTTCAAGCACTTTGAAAAAACCTTTTCACCACACATCTGTACCAGCAGTTTGATGTACTGTATAAATGACATACAGTTCTAATACATTTGTAATACAAGCATCTTATACAAGTCATGTTGATATTCACAAATGACATATAATTATTTACAAAATTCCACATAGCTGTGCTGGCAGTATCTCCCTTCATCACAAGGAGGATATATGAAGGATTAGTGTCAAGAAGTGGGAGGGCTTCTTTCTGATAAGTTATGTTTGAACACAGGAATCAGGCAGGGGTGTGTAGATCAATATTTGTATATATACCTTTAAGAAGCTATCCAAGGACTTGCACAAGTGCATAAATATTGAGCACATGCGAGCCTGGCTGACATTTTGTAGTTGGCTGCTGAGATGTATGTATGTAAGCTCTGTTTAATTTGTTCGTATTTAAAGATGCTGCTATCCATTCTGCTGTGTCTGTATGTATTAAAGCATCAGAATGAAACCCCAAATCCTCCTGTTTTATGTATTAGAGACAAATGAACGGCATGGCGTCAGAATGAGATCCAGATGCAAGACTGAGAGATGTGCAGCTAACATAAATGGAGTGAATCATCCTAAAATGTGCATACTTCATAAAACAGGTCAGAAACTAATTGCAGGTATTAAAACTTGCTCAGCACTATTTCTTTTTGCATAATATGAAATGGGGCATACAGAGCATTCTAAATAATTTTTGCATAAGCAGATATGCATGATACTGATAAAAATATTTGAATTACTACGGAAAATGTTTGACATGAAGTCTGAATTGCATGTTTGTGCAGTGTTAGAATAAAGCTACTTCACAAAGTACAGCCATTATAAGGCATATTTTGCAGAGTATAGCTATTACAGACCATATTTCACAAAGTAAAATATTTTGACAAGTTTATTGTGCATTTGAATGTTGTTGCATGCTCACAGCACAGTTTGAGCATACATAATTACAAGGGCCATATTTTTCAGTATGTTTGTGTATATGTTGTGGGCATGGCAGACACATTCTGAAAACCCAGTGCACTTGTGTTTAACAGTAATATTGCTGAAAACTAGAGTATGTTAGAGTATGTTTGAGCAAGAATACGACATTTTCATACAGGCTACATTTTCTGATAAAGATGACTGTACAATGGCATTTATTCTACTTAATTTAGCTGGGTCAGAAGCTAAAGAAAGGGAACGTTCATTTGTGTATGAACCTGCTGTCTATTCTGGAGAGGGGGAAACCATCATACTGTTGTACCGGCTGAGCCAAGGGAGGACCCAGAGTGCTTAAAATGTAAAATTTACAGAAATGTGAACTTCTGCAGGATATATAACTGACCTGAGAAATAAAGCTAAAATGTGGAGATTTGCTGACTTAAGGGATGAGTTAAAAGACAGACCTGTGTGTGGCATAAAAGATGATGCTGTGAGAAAGATTTTGCTTTGTGACAGTGATTTAACTTTGAATAAGGCTACTGAGATCTGTCAGACATATGAGCTTACAGAAAAGCACACAAATATGCTTACAAATGAGAATAGCTCTAGAAGGCACAGTGACAAAGCTCATGTTGATAGTATGCAGCATGTTATTAAAAGAATCGAGCCCAAGCACATGTCAGCTGTAACCCCTGCAGCATTCACAGGTAAACCCCAGACCATCCTAGGACATTCCATACTTTGCACAGTCTTAGTGACGCATAAGGGTGAGTCAGCAAACTCAAAGCATGGGCCCCCACCCACTTTCATTGTCAACTGTCGTAATTGTGGCGGTAATCACGAATCTACAAGGAAAGGTGCTTAGCTTTTGGTCAACAATGCCACAAATGCAATAAATGGAATAATTTTAAAAGATTTTGTAAATCAAAAGGCCCACATTCTCTTATTAAAAGAGAACATTTTAAGAAATGAACTGATCAGTCAGATAGTGTCAGTTCTACTCTTTATGTTGATGGTGTGTCAGTGCTTCATGAAACGGTCAATGCAGCAGATTTAAGGGCAAAGAATGAACTATTTTGCACTATTCATATAAATGTCAAACCCATAGAGCTCAAAGCTGATACAGGTTCCAAGTGCAATGTTATATCAGCAGAAACATTTGCCAGAGTGTGTAAAGGTGAAAGGCTTGATTTGGCAAGGTGTGTGAAACCTGTTGCTTATGGAGGTGAAGAAATTCGAACTAAAAGGTTGGTAGTGCTTTCATGTTACACTGCTGGGAGAAGTTATGACTTGTTATTTTATGTGGTCAAGAAACATGCCCAGTCATTACTAGGGCTCAGAGACAGTTTGAAAATGGGACTGCTTTCATTTAATAAGGAAGTCCACCATATTAGCTTAGAAGACCACTGCTCTAATTTTGCCCAACACATTTTTTCTACCTAGGCTGCTCTGTACCAGGAAACTAGGCAAGCTTCCAGTTGTGTACTCCATGAAGTTAGACCTAGAGGTCAGTCCAGTTATCAGCCCAGCATGTAAAATTCCAATAGCCATGCAGGACAGAGTAAAAACAGAGTTAGATAAAATGGTGTGACAAAGTGTGATTTGTCCAGTAGAAACTCCAACTGAATGAGTATCTTCCATGGTGGTAGCTCATAAGAAAAGCTCAGATGATATCAGAATATGTATTGACCCATGAGATTTGAACAAAACAATCAAAAGACCTCATCATCCAATGAGCACAATCAAAGAACTCGCAGCCTTAATGCCAAATGCCACTATTTTTTCTGTCTTAGATGCAAAGAGTTCATTTAGGCAAATTCAGCTTGTTAAAAAAAATCATTGCTCAGAATTTTCAGTACTCTGTTCAGCAGGTACAGATTTTTGAGAATGCCATTTGAGATAAATTCTGCAAGTGAAGTCTTTCAGCATGCAGTGAAGCAAATCTTTTCGGGATATCCTTGTGCTATCATAGCAAAAGACATACTAGTAGGAGGTCGAGATGCAGTTGAACATGACAGAAACCTCAAAAAAGTTCTAGAATGGGCATGTGAAGTAAATCTTAAGCTCAATCCACACAAATGGAAATTCAGGCTACAAGAAGTTTTGGTCATTTATTTACAAGTACTGACCCTTCAAAACAAACAGCCATTCTCACGATGCTAGCTTCAGACAATGTTCAAGCCCTACAAAGTTGTCTTGGCATGGTCAACTACCTAGGCAAGTTATTTCCAGACCTGAGACAACTTTCAGTGCCATTCAGAGAGCTGACACATAAAGATGTATCCTGGCCTTGGTTAGAGCAAGACCAAAGAGCATTAGAGGTCCAGAAACAGAGAATTGCTAGTCTACCAATGCTCAGATACTATGATATACACAAACCAGTTACACTTTCCTGTGATACTTCAAAATTTGGACTTGGTGCAGTCATTCTACAAAAGGATCAACATGTGGCCTATGCATCAAGAATTCTTACCCAAACTGGGATGCAATACACCCAGATTGAGAAAGAGCTTTTGACAATTGTGACTGCATGTTCAAAGTTCCGTGATTATGTTTATGGTAGACCTATACAGATCGAAACAGACCACCAACCATTAGTCACTATCTTGAGAAAGCCAATGCATTCAGCTCCAGCCAGACTACAACATACGATGCTAGGATTGCATGGGTAAAAAGGAACAAATTCCAAATTGGAAAAACTCCCTCTTTAGTCTCAACAAGCAAATTAGATCATCAGTGAAAACCTCCAAAGCCAATTATGAATCAAAACTAGCCTCCAAATCAAAGAGAAGCCACAAAGCCTTCTTCAGTTACGTCAGGAACATCCATGGCAAATTCCAGGTTTGTTCCAAATTACTACTTAACAGTATCACTTACACTGATCCTGCTGACTTAGCTAACCTGCTAGCAGATAGGTTCAGCGCAAACTTCATCCCCCTGCCCCCCAAAGGCCATTTCAACATCACTGATACTTGATCTATGGAGATGTGCGGTGCAGGAAAAGTGTTAAAGGCCCTATCCAAGGCAAAGAACACAGCTTCCTTAGGATCTGATAGTATCCCAGGCTGAATTCTGCACCATCTCCAGCAAGAACTGGCTTCACCATTGAGCAACCTATACCAAAGCCTAAGTACAAGCTTCATTCCAGCAGAGTGGAGAACTGTCATTGCCATCTCCTTGCACAAAGGTGGTGTTCACTATTGACCCTGGAAACTATTGCCCCATTAGCTTGACAAGTCTGATCTGTAAAGCCAAGCAGCGTATTATTATGGATCTCATAAACAAGGACATAGGCAATCTCCAAGCACTTGACCCCACCCAATTCGGACTTGTCAAGGGCAGATCTTGCCTATTGAACCTGGTTGACTTCTTTGAGACCGTCACCAAGGTCCTGGATGAGAGAAAGTCAATACATACAGCTTACCCTGACTTGGTCAAGGCATTTGACACCATCCCCCACTGTGGCATCATCGAAAAGCTAACACACCTTGGTGTAAATCCCTATCTTATTAGGTGAGTGGACATCTGACTCACAGACAGGACCCTCAAGGTCAAAATAGGCACCTCCACATCCGACAGCAGACCCATCAGTGGTTGAGTTCCCCAGAGATCTGTTCTCAGACCCCTATTTGGCATCTTCTTCTCAGAGGTCCAGGCAAAGACAAAAGGCCTGTGGCTGACCAAGTTTGTGAACTGTAAGTTGGGTGCTGTCATTAACTCCACAAATGATGTTAACATACTGCAAGAGGTCTCACAGCAACTAATGACTGGTGCCAAAGTCATGACTTCAAGCTAAACGCAAAAAAAAAAATGTATCATCATATCAGTTGGCAGAAACACAGCCCTTACTAATTACCACATCAACAGCAACCCCCTAAACACACAACCTGTGTTGAGAGACCTGGGTACTCAAGTTGATAATCTCACATTTGACCACCATGTAGCGGCAGTGGTCAGAAAAGCCTTTTACTTGGTTCATCTCATAAGTAAAGGGATTGCATCCATAAAAAAATGAAGTCATTACCTCTCTATACTCTTCCCTCATTAGACCAATAATTGAGTATAACACCCCATTTGGTGTGTACCTCTCCAAAAATCTGCACCAACTGGAAAGGCCACAGAAATACCTCACAAACAGAATCCATGGCCTCCAACACCTGTCCCGAGTGAACAGACTTAAATCACAATCACTCTACTCGGTATCGTACAGATTGCTCAGAGGTGATCTGTGTCTCACTTACAAGGCAATCTCAGACCCTACCTTACTAGAGAGGCTCCATATCCATAAGTCTAACTCCTTGCACATTACCTGCTCAAATGGCCTGACTCTAATATGCGATATCAACAAAACCTGCTGGAGAGACAGGTTTGTCTACCACAGCCTGCACCATCTCTGGAATAGACTTCCCATACATGTTGAACAGAGTACCTCACCGACCCTCTTCAAGCGCAACTCTGATGAGTGGATGAGAAACCACAAATCTATCCCAGGGATTCCACCTGTGCCCCTCACTGACAGGGGCAACAAGTGTTGGCTGAGGTTTCTTTTTGCAAATAAACTCATGGCTAGTCTTGTAAGGACCCCAAGGCCATTAGCCTAGTAACCTCCTATGGTCCTATAAAAGTACAATTTCAATCTTGTCTACAAGAAAGACAAACTTCTTTATCTTGCTGATACATTATCCAGATCATCCAGAAATACCACAGAACAGCATGAGAATGACAGCCTTGATTTTGAAATCACGGAAGTGAGACATTTTTCTTCCACGTCTTTTCTTGATGTGTTAAGAGATCACACAGCCACAGATCTAGTTTTACAAAGGCTCAACCACTTTATCAAACAAAGATGTCCATCAAAGCAATCTAGTTTGCCTAAGGAAGTGCAACTTTATTTTCCATATCGAAATGAGATTTTGTCTGACAAAGGTATCATTATGAAAGGTCTGAAAGTAACTGTTCTAAATCCATTGCAACCAGAGTACATTACTATCTTGCATCATGGTCATCCAGGAACCAAATCTACCAAAAGAAGGGTGAGCGGACTTGTATTGTGGCCTTCTATGTCACAAGACATTGAGAGAGCACTTTTATCTTGTTCAGTGTGTAACAGTACAAAGCCACATCAACAGAAGGAACCACTTCAGCTTAACCAGATTCCGGAACAACCTTGGTCAACAGTAGCCACTGATACCCTCGAGTGGAATGGTCAACATTATTTAGTGTTGGTAGACTATTACTGCTATTGGTTTGAGATTGACCTACTTCCCAACCTAGCATCCAGTACAGTCATTACTAAGATAAAGTGTAATTTCGCTGTTCAAGGAAGTCCGCACAAAGTTATTTCTGACAATGGCACGCAGTTTGCAAGCCAACAGTTCAAAAGATTTGCTGAAGAATGAGACTTTACTCATGTCACAAGTAGTCCAGAGTACCCACAGTCAAATGGTTTTGCAGAAAGTGCAGTGCAAAGTGCAAAGCAATTAGAGAACTCAAAACGAGACAATACTGATGCTTTCTTGAATCTCTTGAATCCCAAAAATGTCCCTTGAGATAAACATCTTGGTTCACCTGCTCAGAAACATCTGTCAAGACAAACCAGAACCACGTTACCAATAAGTAGTCAACTATTGGTTAAATGTGTCAGGAACAACAGATCAGTGAAAGCCAATCTGTTGAAGAAGCACCTATCCCAGAAGTCCTACTACAATAAGACTAGTAAACCACTCAATACATTGTGAGAGGGAGAAGTGGTAAGGATGCAAATGTCCAAAGGTTATGATCAGATTGGTGTCGTGAAAAATACTGGTCCAGAGCTGAGCTCATACATTGTGGAATCAGTAGGAGCAATCTTTAGAGGGAAATGGAAGCATTTCAGATTGGTGTCCGTGCCTATACAACAGCAGATAGCCTGTGAGAAAGACTATCTCAGAGTGAGTTGGCTGGTGCTCCAATTCCTGAGGAAGTTCCAGAGGACATTCCCATTCCTATGACAAATCCAGCAGTTCCTGATACGAGTTGTGCACCACAGATTGTTCCTGTTGCTAAATTTAATCCCAATTTTTATGTTACGAGATATGGTCGAATCTCTAAACCCTGTAGCAGATATGAAGCAATTTGGACACGAACACTGTGTTTTGTTTCTGATGTACATAGCAATGCATGTCAAGCTCTCATATTGTTTTGCATAAAGGGCAATCTTTTTAAGAGGGAGGATGTAGATCAATATGTGTGTACATACCTTAAAGAAGCTATCCAAGGGCTTGCACAAGTGTATAAATACTGAGCAGGTGCGAGCCTGACTGCCATTTTGTAGTTAGCTGTTGAGATGTAAGCACGTATGTATGTAAGCTCTGCTTGTTAACTAGTTAGTTCATATTTAAAGATGCTGCTATCCATCCTGATATGTCTGTATGCATTAAAGCATCAGAACAAAACCCCAAGCCTTCTTGTTTTATGTATCAGAGACAAACGAATGACAGGTGTCCTCTTTATCCTTTATTTGCTTTATACTTGAGTCACTGGTAAAGAAAATAAGGGACTCGGAAATTCAAGGATATCACTGGGATGATATTATATGGCACAAAGTGAAGGAGCACTGGTGCCTAGGCAAGTGCACATAAAAAGAGGCGCTTAGTCAAGCGATGCTTGCTTAACACTTAACAATGGTATCAACCCTTGCTACTATCTATATCTAAAAAAAAAAAAAACTCAACAGACCTCAAAGGATACAAATCCAACACCTGCTGATCCAACTGGCACAGGTGATCCACCACAGTCTCCCTATTCCTGGCCAGTAAATCATGCATTACCAGGTGAGAGGCCTGAAAAGAAGACTCACAAATTTTGAGTGCAACCCTCTATGCTTTCAATGGGTGACTTGAGAGACTGTGCTATGTGAAGTGGTTGAGCACAGTCAAGCTGACATCTCAAAAGTCAAAAGGAAACTTCTGACTTGAGAAGAACCGGTATTTGGTTTCCATTCCTTTACTACTCCAAGTCCACTACCATGCCGGGATCACACAAATTATACCACTTATGAACTCTGCACTGGGCACCCTTTACAGTCACCATTTCAAGGAGTCAGTGTAGGCCTCAAGAGTCTTTCATGTCTCCTGTGAGTGGCTGGCAGAAGCAGTAGCACCTGTGGTAATGTTTCATGCCAAACTCTTTCCCTACCCAATAAAGGCAACACTGCTATATGCCCTGGTAGACAATCTGATGACTGTAGGAACACATGTTAGGCTATGACATTACAGGAAAGGAACTTGGGATCTACTCTTTCTTTCTTTTTTTTTTTAATGAGTGCACTATCATGGTCTGTAATGTAAAAGACGCAGAAAAGTAACGGACACGCTGTCCTACCACTTTGCACATATTACCACTTGTACAACCTAAAGACACGTTCACTAACAAGCAGAGAAATTGGAGAAGATGTAAAACTGTGCTAAAACAAGGATACTGGAAGAGGAAATCCAGACAGTTACTCACTCACTGAACAGGTGAGATTTTCTTCCATCAATGTCCTTGTATGTTAAAAGACATATTAGTTGCCAATCCTTTGCCAGTGCATGCATGTCTGTGTCTACATATTTCACCAATTTTTGCTGCATTCATGTAATGAAAACACAGTCCATGACTATAAACCCATCTCCAGTGCTAAAAAGCTGCTATGTCTATACATATGTGTGTGTGTGTGTGTGTGTGTGTGTGTGTGTGTGTGTGTGTGTGTGTGTGTGTGTGTGTGTGTGTGTGTATAATATATATATGTATGTGTGTGTGTGTGTGTGTGTGTGTGTGTGTGTGTGTATATATATATACATATACATACATGTGTACATATATATATATATATATATATATACACACACACACACATATGTCTATATATATATATATATATATATATATATATATATATATCTATATATATCTATATATATAGGTTTATATTAGTGTTCCTGAATTACATTCAGTTGAATCCAGCTTGTGTGATATCCTACACCCAAATAATGAAGATTCCGAACACCAATATTTCCGAATGACAAATCTCTCCCCCTTCTCGACTCATGTTAGCACTTGTTCCTAGATCCAGAGCAGTAGGGAGTTTCGAGGTCCAGTCTTTATGTTGGGTATAGCGAAATTCAGCACCTTGACTTTCGCAGAAGCGTATCGATTATATGATGATTCGAAAGAGTGTGATTCAGGGAAATGAATGTAAACCAGAGCTGAGCATGTCTAAACAATTTTACCTTGGCTTGTGATTTACTGACGAGTTGACTGGTAAGAGAAGTTTTATATGAATTCATATTTTGTTATCATTGTTTTTCAGTATGTAGGTAGGAAGGGATAGCATGTTAACAAGATTTACTTTGATTCATATTTTATTTTAACTTTAATTTCACTGTTGGTTGTTAGAAAAGGATAGGTTTTAGACAAGCTCAAGCCACCCCAAGGGGCCTAGACAGCTATAAATTCACACAGATTGCAGACAGGAAAATCCTGAGTATATCTAAACAATCCTACCTTGGTTTGTGATTTATTGATCTTTACTGTTAAAAAGAAGTGTGACTGCGAGCAATAGTGAGACGTAAAGTAATTACAACTTTTGTCTGGCTTGCAGAACTTGTATGGTCAGAACGACTTAACTGTACTTACTTTTTATTTAGTTGTATATTACTGGTGTGATTTTATTTGTCACAGAAGTTGATTTAGGTTATCTTTGAATTCTGTGGTTACTGATTTTGATTATTCTTTTCTTTTACAATATTTTATTAATTTGAAGCTGAATATGGATTCCTTAAATGAGTATGCAATTAATAATTTGCTAATGCACAAATATATTGTACAGTGTAATAAATACTGTGCATATTTGAAGGTAACAGCTGATAACACTGGTGATCTGTGTTTTTTGTGTCAAAAGTCGGATGATTTACTTACCATTGTTAGAAAAGTAAATCTAGATTTAATGATGATGATTGGCATGGCTTGGAGAACTGTTGCTTCATATATTAATGACTGGACTGGTCAGATGAATAATATTAGGCAAAGAACAAACAGAACACATTTAGGAAGTGATGCATCTATTGTCTACAAAGATCACTCAACCACTATGAAACAAGACAATGCCCCTGACAATTTTGGAATTCTGGATGCAAGTATTCAGCAATCCAAAGGATCTGGTTTGTTAAGAAGGAAACAAAAAAGAAAGAAAGGAAAAATTTCACAACAAATAAGGAATAAAAATAAACTGATTAATGTCTGTAAAGACAATATGTACTAAAAAGGACACTGCTTTGTTATGTAATACACAGGTTACAGGGAATGATAATATTTTCTATCAGAAAACCTTCAGTCTACAGAAAAAGGCATCATTTTTCCAAAAGAGAAGGTAGAAAAAAAAAGAGACAAAGGGCAGGTGAAAAGGACAAAATCAAAATTGAATGTGGAAGGACTGAAGAGCATTACTGTAAAAAAAAAAAAAAAAAAAAAAAAAAAAAAAAAAAAAAAGAGTAAGACAGATGACTACATGACTCTTGCCATCCCCATAGTGCCTTTTTTAGGCAAGGCTCAAAAGACAAACCAACCACCGTAACCAGCACAGGTAACCAAAAACTAAGGGTAATTCTATTCAACGCCAGAAGTCTCAACCTCAAAATGCACGCACTCGAGGCACTCCTCAGTATGGAGAAAATTGATGTTTGTGCAGTGACGGAAACCTGGTTCAAGGCTCCAGAGAGCACCCCAGCACTACCAGGTTACAATTCATATCATACCTTCCGGCCTCAGTTACCAAATCGCAGTACAAAGGGCAGAGGTGTATCCATATTCATCAAGGATACCCACATCTCCAGGTTAGTGGTGCAGCATGATGCCCCAGAGATCATCCATGCGCAACTATCAGCAGGCAAAACCACATTTCACGTTGTAGCCTGTTATAGATCGCCCACCATGTCCCAAGATGCTCACTCAACATTCCTTGAGGCATTGGAAAATATAAAGGACCTACCCAACACCATAATTTTGGGTGATTTCAACTACCCTGGTATAGACTGGGCAAACTACCAAAGTTCTAACTCCTATGCCCAGCGGTTCATAGAATTTATAAATTCAAATGCCCTTGAACAACTGGTATGTTATCCCACTAGAGGAGACAACATATTGGATTTAGTCATCACAAATATGGGCGCCCATTTTACCACACCTGTTATCATTCCCTCTCTGGTCAGATCAGACCACAAACTGATAACCCTGGACGTCCTCACCCCTCCGCCTTCCCCAGTCAAAGAAACCATCGTAAAAAAAAGTACAGTTTTGTACCTACCATAAATGTAGATGTTCGAAGATCCACATTGCTGCAGTCCTTACACTTGGGTAGTCCGCTGTCCTCGGTCGGCCCGAATATCAGAGTATAAGGCTGACGTCGGTCAAGGCGCATTTGACTGACATCAGAACGTCAGGGTACAAATGCGCATGACCGACGTCATATCCTCAGTCTTTTCTTGCTCCAGATGTCAGAAGACCCCAAAAATAAAGGTCAAAACTCACAGACCACAACCAAACAACCAACCATCCTAACACTAAAAATATATACAATATACCTCATATTGATAACCCGGCCCACACAACCGCCTCAAACTACAGAGGGGAAGGAGGGAGGGTAAATTGGACTGCAGCAATGTGGATCTTCGAACATCTACATTTATGGTAGGTACAAAACTGTACTATGTTCTTCATCTCACATTGCTGCAGTCCTTACACTTGGGTAGAATCCCAAAGCAGAGGTAAGGGAGGTTGGCCAAACTATAATGAAGCAGGAGCTGCCAAAATGCCCTGCAAAACAGCAGTGGCAAAACCAGCCCTGGATTTAGAGTACAGTGGAAGGTGGTAATGCCTAGAGAAAGTATGCACTGAACTCCAAGTAGCTGCTTCCAAAATATCCTTAGTTGCCACCCCCCTCAAAAAAGCTGTTGAAGTGGCAGTAGCCCTAGTGGAATGAGGCCTAATCCCAGCTGGAATCTCTTTGCCATGATGGGAATAACAGAAAGCAATGCAAAACCCAATCCACTTAGAAATAGTTTGTTTTGACACGGGCTTGCCCTAAGAACTCAAAGCAAAAGAAACAAATAACTGCTGAGATTGCCTGAACCCTTTAGTTCTGTCCAAATAATATCGCAACTGCCTGTGTACATCTAAAGTGTGCAAAATCTTTTCCCCTTTATTTTGGGGATTTGCATAAAAAGTAGGCAAATGAATAGTTTGGTTTAAAGCCACACTAGAAACCACTTTAGGCATAAAGGAAGGATTAGTACGTAAAGATACCCTATCCTTATGGAAAATTAAGAAAGGCTCAACCGCCATAAGGGCCTGCAATTCAGAAACCCTTCTTGCAGAGGTAATGGCCAACAAAAAGGCAGTCTTCCATGACAAATATTTCAACTCAGTAGTAGCTGCAGGCTCAAAAGGTTGTAGAGTGAGTTTCTCCAACACAAAATTGAGATCCCAAGCAGGAGTAGGAGCTCTTCGTGGAGGTCTTATATTCTTTGCCCCTCTAAGAAATTGCTTGAACAAAGGATGAGAAAACAATGGTGGGTCACAGTCATAGTGAGCTGAAATTGCAGCAGCATGAACCTTAATAGAAGAGAAGGACAAGCCTTTGTCCAGTAACTCAGTAAGATATTGAAGAGCCACACTTAAATTAGGCTCAGAAACATCAAAATCCTTTGCTGCACTCCAAAACAAAAATCTCTTCCATTTATCTGCGTACACTTTCCTTGTACTAGGCCTTCTAGCTTCCAAAATCACATTCAAAACTTGTTGTGGAAGATGAGACTCTCTATGGTTCAAAACAGAATATGCCAGGCTGTTAGGTGAAGAGAGTGAAGTTTGACATTGAGTAAATGACTGTCCTCCTGTGACAACAGGTGTGGAATTGAAGGCAAAGGCCATGGAGGCTTCCGTACTAGACTTCTCAGTAATGGGTACCAGTGCTGTCGAGGCCAATCTGGAGCTATTAAAATCATCCTTGGCTTGTCCTGTCTGACCTTCAGAAGTACCTTTGGGAGGAGAGGCAGAGGTGGAAAGGCATACACATGAAGATTTTTCCAACTGAAAGAAAGAGCATCCACTTTCCAAGCTGTGGGATGAAACCTTTTCGTGCAAAACTTTGGCAGCTGGTGGTTTAGTGGAGAAGCGAACAGATCTATGTCTGGAGTTCCCCATGACACTGTCAATTTCTGAAATACATGAAGATCCAATTTCCACTCGTGGGGATCCATGATTTGTCTGCTTAACACATTTGCTAAGGAGTTCTGTGCTCCCGGCAGAAACCTTGCCTGAAGATTTAGTTGTAAACTGAGAGCAGTCTCCCACAAAATCATTGCTTGCCTGCATAGAGGATAAGAATGTGTTCCCCTTGCTTGTTGATGTACCACATGACAGTTGTGTTGTCTGTTAGAATCAACACCTGCCCTGGAAGAAGTAAATCCTTGAAAGCTATTAATGCAAACTGGACTGCTAACATCTCCTTCAAGTTGATATGTAGATGTTGTAGTCTGGCAGGCCACTTGTCTTGTATCCACTTTCCATTTAGATGAGCTCCCCAAGCTTTGTCCGAGGCATCTGTCGTTAAAATCTGACTCGCCTCTGGCCGGGTCACAGAGAGTCCCTTGTTTAGGTGACATTCCTGAGCCCACCACAAAATTCCTTTTGAATGCAAGGTATTATTTGAATGACAGTGTCCAGATCCTGGCAGTGCTGTGTCCATACATTTTTGAGATACCATTGCAGCTTCCTCATATGCAGTTTGGCATTGGGAAGCACCAGAATACAAGATGCCATGAACCCTAAGGCTTGAAGGACTGTCCTTGCAGTCAGCCCGGACTGAAGAGATAGTTGATGGAAGTAAAGGGAAAGATTCTTTTGTTTGTCCGGGGTCAAAAAGGCCATCTGGGATGCTGTATTCAGTCTTACACCCAGAAAGCACATGTCCTGAGAGGGTACTAGACTGGACTTTATTTCGTTCACAGAATACCCCAGGCATCTTAGCACTGCTATCACATATTCCAAATGATGAAGAAGCTCGTTCCTTCCTTGAGCCAGAATCAGGCAATCGTCCAAATAAGGATAGATCTGTATTCCTTTTAGCCTGAAGAAAGCTATCACTGGAGCCAGAACTTTCGTGAATACTCTGGGCGCAGTAGATAAGCCAAAGGGCAATGCAGAGAACTGATAGTGAGAAGTCTCAGTCCGAAAACGCAAATACTTCCTGCAACTTAGTCTGATAGGAACATGGAGGTAAGCCTCCTTGAGATCCAAAGTTACCATCCAGTGATCCTTGCCCAGCAAAGGTAAAAGCTGTTGTAACGTCAACATTTTGAACTTGGTAATGTCCAGATAAGTGTTGAGGATAGATAAATCCAAAATTGGTCTCCACGTGTTCCCCTTTTTTGGTACTAGGAACAGGCGAGAATAAAATCCGAGGCCCCTTTCTGGCATAGGGACCGGCTGTATGGCCCCTATTTGGAGTAACAGAGAAATTTGCTTGTGAGCCTCTATTCTTTGTTGAGGAGGAATGTCTGGCATGCCTTTGAAAGGAGGCAAGGTATGGAAATAAAACCTGTAACCGTGGTGTATGATATCCAATACCCATCTGTCTTGGGTGATTAAACTCCAATTTTCTTTGAAAAGTGCCAACCTTCCTCCCAAAGGTGCTGCCAGACGAGAAGGCTCTGGCAGCTGAAAAGGTAGGTCATTGGGTCTGTTTACGAAAGGACTGACCCCTGCCCTCACCGAAGACTGTGCAGGAGAACTCCCTGTTCTAGGCCTGAAAGAGCCCTGAGCTCTGCCCCTGCCACGTCTAGATCTACCCCTAGACTGGGAATCATAAGAAGGATACGTCCACCCCTTAGTAGGCCAATTTCTACTAAACTTTGGAGGCTGAACCTGCAAAAATCTTTAACAGTCTGCATAGACTTAGCCTTGTCTTCCATTTTCTTTAAAACTGCCTCAACAGGAGAACCAAACAACACATCAGATTGTAAGGGAGCATCTAAAATCCTTGTTTTAACATGGTCAGATAAATTTTGATCCCTCAGCCAGGCGTGCCTGCGAAGAACTGACCCAGTGGCAGCCACCCTAGACGAGGCCTGTACAGCATCAAAACCACATTGCAAAGAATGCTTCCCCACCTGTTCAGAAACATGCACTAAATCTTGTAACTCTTTACAATCAATACCTTCCGCCAGAGCATCAACCTTAGACTTCAATTGTGAAAGGAGATAATTTTGATATTTCAACATATGAAACTGGCAATTCAAAGCTCTCATAGCTAGAGTGGAAGAAGTATAAACTTTCTTTCCCCATCTATCCAAGGCCCTGGCCTCTTTATCTGCAGGAACCGGATTCTTGACAACAGAAGCCTTAACACCTTTAGGCCCCTGGCTAACAGTTTCTGGGTCTGCCCTAGGACTCTTAAAAAGATACTTATGAGCTTCAGGCACCCTGTAATACCTATCTGGTTTAACAGGAGCAGGAGGCAAAGAATCAGGATTAAGAGAAGCCTCCGCAAACACATCTTCCACCACATTCAGAACAGGAGGTATAGCTAAAGGCCTATGCTGGGGTAAAAACAAAAATTCCCTAAGCCTTTTCCTGGAATCAGAGAAGTCCTGACCTTCCCATTTAAAATGCTCTCTCATGGAATGAAGGGTCTCTGAAAAAGAAAAATCCTCAGGAGGAGAAGCAGAAGGAGTAGAATCATCCACATCAGAATCAGAATAAGGAGAATACTCCTGCAAGTCTTCAGCCGAAGACTCAGACACATCCGAAGCCTGCTCATAACCCCCCAACTCTGGTTCCACTCTAGGCCTCTTATCAGGAGGGGGCATAGATCCTCTAATTAAGGTAATTAAATCTTCTGCCATTTTAAGCATGTGCTTCTTGGGCACAGAACCTGAAGAACTAGGAGTGATACCCACAGAAGCTAAACTAGACCTGCCTCTGGGAGAAGCCTTGGAAACAGAAAGAGAGGGCCTAGACACCTTAGGAAGGGAGGGGAGTACAGTTATCTGAGAAGCCCCTACAGCCTGACCTGCCTCCTGGGAGGCCACATCCTGCAAAATCAAAGTTTCCCCCTGGGACTCCAGAGAGGCCTCCGTCGCAACCACCGGTTCCACTGACGCCTCTAAAGAACCGGCGTCCGGTTCGGACGACTCCTCTAGCCTAGGTTTGACTGCTTTGTCTTTGCGCTTCTTCGAGGAAGCCGGCGTCGGAGCATCCGACGGCATATTGTAATTGCACCGCTTCCCAAAAACCAACCTGGCACAATCTAACCTTCGCTTAATAGTGCGTTTATTGAACCTAGCACAAAAGCGACACCCAACAACGTCGTGCTCAGGTCTCAAACAAGGTATACACAAATTATGGTAATCTCTATGCGGTATCTGTTTCCCACAAGAAATACAGTTATTCACTTTTTCTGACATCCGGTAAATCACTGAGGCAAGAAAAAACCAAAATATTCCCCAACGGGGTACTTAACCAACTCTGACTTCGGTCTGAAACTCCGAACACGAAAAATTTCAGAACGCCGAACGGCACTTGCAACACAGCTTCTGCATCGGACCATGCAGCAAAAAAGACTGAGGATATGACGTCGGTCATGCGCATTTGTACCCTGACGTTCTGATGTCAGTCAAATGCGCCTTGACCGACGTCAGCCTTATACTCTGATATTCGGGCCGACCGAGGACAGCGGACTACCCAAGTGTAAGGACTGCAGCAATGTGAGATGAAGAACATCCTTTCCAAAGCAAACTTCAAACTACTTGCGTTAGAAGTGGAAAGCTTCACTATTCCCTTGCATAAGAATAATGATATCCAGGATGCAGAATCCTACACCAAGGCACTTTATATACATCTTCAGGATTGCATGGACCGTGCTATCCCAAATAAAACCAAGATTCCTTCCTCAAGCAAGAAGAAACCAGTCTGGTGGACCCCGGCCATAAGCAAACTATACAATAAAAGGAGGAGACTTATACAAAAAAAGGCCAAATCTCAAGTAGAAAAATCATCCCTGATCAGCATTAGTAAGAAATTGAGGGCCCTCATCAAGTCAACTAAAGCCAATTTCGAAAAGAAGGTTGCCAAGGATGCCAACGATAACCATAAGGCCTTCTATGGTTACGTCAAAAACCTAAATGGCAACGCTCAGGTCTGTTCTGAGCTAGTACAAAATGGAACAAAATACACTGACCCCACTAACATTGCCAACATCTTGGCTGATAGGTTCAGTGAAAATTTCCCCCCCCCCCCTCACCATCTAAAGGCCCTATTACTATTCCAGGGGATTGTGTAACTCCAATTATTACTGATACATTGGTTAATAAGGCTCTATCTAAAGCTAAAAACACTGCCTCCATGGGACCAGATGGTGTCCTGGGCTGTGTCATACGCGAGCTCCAAAATGAATTAACCCCGCATCTGAATACCCTGTTCAATCTCAGCCTCTCGACAGGATATGTGCCCATAGAATGGTGCACAGCAATGGTGGTTCTGCTGCACAAGGGTGGGCCCACAACCGACCCTGGGAACTGCCGACCAATAGGCCTGACCAGTCTGATCTGTAAGGCAATGGAGCGAATCATTATGGAACTCATAAATGGAGAGATTGGGAACCTCCAAACACTTGACCCCCACACAGTTCGGCTTCGTCAAGGGCAGATCATGCCTCCTGAACCTGGTGGACTTCTTTGAGACAGTTACTCAGGCTATAGATAAGGGAAAGGAGGTACACACGGCTTACCTAGACCTTGCTAAAGCATTTGACACCATTCCCCATTCGGGTATTATTGATAAACTCACCAACCTGGGCATAAACCCTTACGTCACACGATGGATCGTAAACTGGCTCTCAGACAGATCCCACAAAGTAAGAGTAGCGGGATATATGTCCGAATCCAGACCAGTAATGAGCGGTGTGCCTCAAGGCTCTGTCCTGGGGCCCCTCCTGTTTGGCATATAGTTCTCAGAAGTACAGGCAAGCACTGAAGGGCTGTGGCTGACCAAGTTTGCGGACAACTGCAAACTGGGTACTATAATAGAGTCTCCGGCCGACATGGATATCCTCCAGAAGGGCCTTAATGAGACTGATGCATGGTGTCAAAGCCATGGTCGCAAGCTAAATGCTAAAAAATGCATTGTAATCCTCTTTGGAAAAAATAGAGTACCAGTGAACTACCACATAGGAGGTAACCCCCTGAAATCTGAAGAAGTAATAAGGGATCTAGGGACCCAAGTAGATAGTCAACTTTCCTTTGATAACCATGTTGCCAAAGCGGTTAGAAAATCCTTCTATGTGGCCCATCTGATCACAAAAGGGTTCGCATCAAGATCTAAGGATGTAGTGGTGCCCCTCTACTCTTCCCTCATCAGACCCATTATTGAGTACGATGCACCAATTGGAATGTACCTGGCTAGACATCTCCAGCAGCTGGAGAGACCACAGAGGTACCTCACTAAGTGGATTACTGGCCTCAAACAGTTGCCCTATGCAGCACGATTGAAAAAACTAAAGCTTTTCTCTGTTGCATACTGCCTTCTCAGAGGCGATCTCTGTCTAACATACAGAGCCATGCCCAACCCAGAACTGTTGAACATGCTCCATCTTAGCAAAACGAAATCTACTCGAGCTACACGCTCTAGGGATATAAACCTCAGCACAACAATGAATAGAACATGCTGGAGGGATAGATTCCTTTCGCAAAGACTTCCCTTGCTATGGAACAAGGTCCTGATCTACATAAGACAGAGCCCCTCACTATCACTCTTCAAGAGGAACCTTGACGAGTGGATGGGTAACAGAAAGTTCACACAGGGAGCATACCAACAGCTCTACTAGATAGGGGCCAAGGGTACTAGCTGCTAGATCTAGGGCCTAGAGAACTAACCAAAGTGGCGGTGAATACCGCACAACGTGGCTGGGCTAATATATGCCTTCGGGCAGATAGCCCAGTACCTACCTATGAACTTATGAACCTATGTGGATTTACAATGCCAGGTAGGATGAGAATTTAATATACAATGAAAACAATGGGATTAATAAGACTAATGGTGATGACGATCTATCCTTTGTAACAATTGATAGAGCAGATATTACTGTATCAGAAGCTTACTATTCTTCAGAGCTGGTCAGCAAAGATATTCTTGTAACTGGAGATTCAATTATTAGAGGAACTGATATTTAAATCTGCAGAGAAGATAATGAACACTAAATAGTGTTATGGTTGCCAGGAGCAAAAATAGAAGATGTGAGATAAGCCTTGGAACGCCTTAAAGTACGGAAGTACGGATCCGTTTTTATTCATGTCTGTACAAATTATGTCATCCGCAAGGATTCTCTGACTGTTAGCAGGGAACTGACAGCTCTCTTAGACAGTATAGTTTGTACTAGTGTTAAGACGTATTTTTCACAAATTGCCTATAGAAAGAATAGTCAGGTCACCGTGAATGAAAATATTTTTTGGGTAAATACCTACATGGAAAAAAATGCCCTGTTTTAAAAAATGGAAATGTGTATCCAAGCCTAGTTTTGGGCACACGTGTTCAGACAGGATGACGTGCATTTGTCAAGATCAGGGAAGAGAATTTTTGCAGCAGATATTTTGCAATATTTGACAAACACAAGGCAGGATTTTTGCCAGGTCGAATATTTAACAGTTCACAGATAGCAACATTTGATGCATCTCTGATGGTTGTTAATGCTAGGAGCATTAATAAAAAAGTTTTTTATTGGAAAATATACTACATTCCCACGAGAATGATGCCGTTATTGTTTGTGAAACATGGTTAAAGAACAATGACTGGAAACCAGTTCTGTCAGGGTAGAAATGTTTTTGATGTAATAGACATTCTAACAAAAAATCAGGTGGAGGTGTTATAGGTTCATAGATTAGTACTAAGCTAACTGCCCTTGTGAGCCATTTTAAGCCTAGCCAATTATCCCTTGTGAGACCCAAACCTTGCACCTTGTGTTTGTAAGGCAAACACCTTAACCATTAGGCCACCCTCCCAACTATGATAGGGATTAATGATAGTTATGAGACCTGTGATTACTGCATGTTCAGTGATAACACCAAAATTATAGACTGTGTAACTGTGACAATAACGACAACCCTGGGACATATAACAATTGTTGGAGTGTACAGACCACCAAAGTCAAGTGCAGATGACCTAGAGGAATTCATACATTTCTTGCATGAAACACAGGAGGGAAGAATAATATTAGCTGGGGACTTATATTTACCAAAAACAGACTAGAATAATATTGATTCAACATTAGCAAGGAAATTATTCACAATGTAAATTCAGGAACAATTGCTTCAGATTATAAAAAAAAAAAAAAAACTACCAGGGGACAGAACATACTAGACATTGTTTGTGTTCCTAAAGAAATTACTGTTACTTCAAGTCAAGTTTTACCACCATTGATGTGCAGTGATCATGGGGTTATAAAGATTAATTTGTTGCTAGATAATTCTGCCAAACTGAAATCTAAACCAATGCACAGAAGGTTAATTGCAGATTATATGGCATGCAAATAGTCACTATGTAAAACTAACTGGAGTAAGGTCTTCAGTGGAAAAACTGCAGATGGAATGTGGAACGTTTTGAAAGAGAAACTGAGTGTAAAAATTCAAAAATATTTCTCTCAAACATCTTTTTTATGTGTTCCTCCAATGGCACAACTATTGAACCGTTAGAACAAACAAAGCTTCTTGGTGTTAGTCTAGATAATGGTCTAAAATTTGATAGACACACAGCATTAACAATCAAAAAAGTCCATATAAAATGTGGTGCTCTTTATACGGCTAAACCATATTTGACCAATCATGCCAGACTCAGTACAGACACGACTCATCTTCTATCTATGCTACTTTACTGTTCACAAATATTAACTAACCTTCGTAAATCAGACTTAAATAACCTTGAATCTTGCTATAATAAAATTGCTAAATTTGTGGCAAACCTCCCACATAGATCACATCATTGTACTGCTCTGCAACATCTTGGCTGGATCGAATTCCCTAACTTACTCACTCTTAATCAGTTACTAGTTGCTCACTGTGTTATCCATAAACCAGACCTGTGTCCAGCCCAATCTAATCTTGTTCAACCCTATACTAATCTGACCTCACTTAGGTCAGCTGATAAATTACATCTCAAAGTTAGCAAACCTCATAACTTTCATGGTGATTCACTATAACCACTCAGTATCAAAAGCTTTGAATTCACTTCCACAACATATTCTATCCTTTCCTGATCATCAGAACTTCAAATGGCACCTACTAGAATACTACTTGAATCACAGGTTATGTTCATACACTTTCTCTGGCTAAGTTATCCCCACCCTGCTCTTCTGTCTTTCTGTTATTTTCCTATCTTATACTAGGACTGTGTAGCCTATAAATGACATCATTTGTAAATCCCACATTTAAAACAATAAATAAATAAATAAATACATTAAAAAAGTCTAAACATTCATATGTACATTTTTTGACATTTTCTTATCTTGTCATATCTATAACATGTTTATTTTATCAACATTATTTGTACAATGTGTGTATTTTTTATCTTAACTTTTGCTTGGGAGCTTTTCTCCCTGGGTCTCTACTGAAAATGGGCTACTTGCTCAGTCAGACACTACCTGGTAATCATGTGTATGTAAGTAAATAAATACATTTTTAACATCAGGATCTAGGCATACACCAGGGGGATATATTTCCATAAGAGCAAGATATCTGATTAAAGTGAGAGACAAAAAAAAATATAAGAAATAGAAGAGAGGTTGAACTACAACTCTGAAAACTGAAATAAAGCTGGACAAACAGATTAAGCACAGTGTGAGACAAGATCAAGGAAAATTTATATAAAGATATTGAGCATAATAGGAAATCTTTTTATAGATGCATAAGATGTGGAAGGAGTAAAGACATAGAAATTGATAAACTGTGTGCAGATTCTAAAATGTATTCTCAGACACAACAGATGATAGATATATTTACAAAATCTTAGGCAAAACAGTTTGGCTCCACAAAAGGGGTCATAAGTTGTTCTAGTGACATCCAGGTAACCCCAGATACTGGAATCAAATTAGATTACATTGAAAAAGAACTGTGCAAAATGGATCGAAACAAAGCACAGGGAGGAGATGGAATTAGTAACAATGACCTGAGAACACTTCAGCAAAAACGTACGGCACCATTATATCTATTAATCACTAGGTCATATAAATATGGGAAGAGTCTTCAAGGAGAGTAGGACAAACCCAGAGTCATACAGACACTTAAGGTCTACTTTCATGTTGTGGGAAAATAATGGAGACCGTAATATTGGATAAGTTATTGTCAGAACTGGATAGGTTGGGACTTGAAACCATATATCAGCATGCATATTTTGAAAATAGATCTATCACCCCGTGTAACATGGTGTTCTATAACAATATAATAACAGCTATAAATGAAAAACTGTGCTGGGATGTAATTTATATAGATTTAAACAGTGGAAGAAAGACTGGCGAGACACCGCTATGTGGTTATCTTCTTTAATAAAAATGACAACAAATCCAAAATCGTAAGCGCTTTCGGGTTCTACAACCCTTCATCAGACAATGAGACTCACAGAAAATTTTCATTTTAAAAACAAAATCAACCAATCAGCAGTTAGTACATAACCCGCCTTTTTTGTAAGGCAGGTTTTAAAGGTACCATCTCATTTAAACCCGGATACCTGTGTGATGAAAGTGTGATAATCCACTTGGATTCAGCATTTGACAGGGTCATACACAAAACACTAATCAATAAATTAGTGCAACTAGGTATTGATGTACTCTTGATAAGATGGATAGCTGCATGGCTTTTAAACAGGACATGGCAAGTACCACACAGAAACTTAACAGGTGAAATCCTTGGTTACAGTCAGGGTGTCCCACAGGGCTCTGTCCTACACCCTTACTTGTTTAGATTGCATCTTTCAGACTTAACTTTTTCATCTAAGGTGTTCTACAATTTATATGCAGACAACCTGAAATTGAGCAAACTGATTACACTTGTTACAGATAGGGCATGTCTGCATGCCTTATATGTTCATTCTCCATCGAATTAACCTCTCATTTTCCGGTGACATCTATCCCAACCCTGGGCCCAATACCACCACACAAACCACTAATTTCCCCTCCCACACACCCTCAAACTCCCAAGTCTATTCGCCTCAATACATTCAATGCCCAAAGCCTTGAAATAAAATCCCTAACCTCCATGTCTGGCTTCCCTACAACCACCCTGACATAGTAGCCATCTCAGGGACCTGGCTTAAACTCTTCATAAAAGACAACAAAATTCTTCCACCAGGCTACCAAATGATTTGCAATGAAAGACTTAACAAGAAAGGTGGCGGTGTAACCATAATCTGCTCCTCCTCCTATACCATTACCCCATACACCAATCACAACCCAAACTTCACCAACTCAGAAATAACTATGGCTCTACTAAAAATCAATCACAGGTCCATATGCATAACCACCCTCTATATACCCCAGGCAATAAATATCCCAATATTAAAAGATATTCTCTCCTGGTTTTCCTCTAACATTAAAAATGAAACCTATATCCTAGGTGACATGAACATTAACTGGACCACTAATAAACTCACTAGCCCCATCTCACATAGTCAACCTCTTCAACTTCACCCAACTAATAAACTCTCCTAACAGACCAAACAAAGATGGGGCCTCTGGCACCAACACTGACTGGATCTTAACATCCCATCCCAACCTTATCTGAAATGCAGGAATCCTCCCAGACCCTCTCAGCAACCACCTGCCAGCCTTCGCCAACTGTCACCCCTCTCCTCTTCAAAAGCAACATCACTACATTCAAACTCGAAAGCTCTTCTACATCAACCCTCAAACTTTCTCAAAACGTCTAACACTTACTGATTGGACCCCCCCCCCAAAGAACCCTGCCCCTCGACAACACCATCACCTACTTCAGTGAAACCTTCTTAAACCTACTCAACAACCACGCTCCTCTAAGAACCAAACATGTCAAGGCTAAAGCCTTTCCCTGGCTATCAAAAGAAACTAAACTAACCATGCACCACAGAGACAAAAAAATGGAAGCAATACCACAGAAATAAAACAACCTAACTCGCTACTTGAATTCAAACAACTCAGCAACACCGTAAAAAAACCTAATAACTAGAGACCACAAACCATACTACTCTGAACTTCAATCTGAACACTCAACCAACCATAGAAAAGTTTGGAACACCATCTCCTCCCTCCTCCACCTAGGAAATAAAGATAACCCCTGTCCCAACCCCAACCTCACTGATCTTGAAACTGACACCCTATTCAACTCCTTCTTTGTGGATTGTATAGCTAAATTGCCCTCCTACTTCCCTCAGCCCCCCATCCCAACCCCGCATACCCCCCCATCCCTCTGATCTAATATCTCCCCCTTCAACTTAAAACCCATTCTCACAAGTACAATAAAAAACTACTCCTCCAACTTAAACGTTGACACAATGCATCTGATAATCTACCATCAGCCTTCCTCAAAATATTTGCTGGTAGCATTGCCTTTCCCATTTCCATCTTAATAAACAGATCCATCCAAGAATCCTGTCCCTTCCATCTGGTGACATGCATACATCATCCCACTTCATAAGGGAGGTAAAAAAACTGACACCGCCAATTTAGGCCTACTGCCATACTTTCCCTACTCTCTAAAATCCTGGAAAAATGTATCCATTCACAACTGATGCCAAACCTAATACACAATAACGTTCGCACCCCCATTCAACACGGCTTCCGCCCTAGCCATAGTACCATGACTGCCCTCCCTTCCTTTCTCAAGACCATTAACCAAGCACATGACTCTGGCAAATTCGTATCTACCCTGCTCCTAGACATATCCAAAGCTTTTGATATCATCTCCCACCCCTTACTCCTATCTCACCCCCCCATCCTCTCTCCTTCCACCATAGCCTGGTTCTCTAGCTACCTCTCCAAATGACAAGCCATACAATGGAAATCCTCAACCTCTCCCTTCCTACACACCCACACTGGTGTGCCCCAAGGTTCTGTTTTAGGCCCTTTACTCTTCAATATATTTTTAAATACACCTTTTTTCTGCCCGGACGCCTCCGCTGCCCACCACTCAAGTGTGCTTGCTTGGAAGCTTGAATTACTAGCTGAGGGAAACTACAAGACTCTCTGTTGTGTGCAGTCTTGAATTACCCTGCTTCTAACGGACTACCATCCCCCTGCTCTGAACTTTACTCCTCCAATTGCGGACTATAAGATACACTGAGGTCCCACCAGCTGAAGTAAACTACAAGATTCTCTGTTGTGTGCAGTCTTGAATTACCCTGCTTCTAACAGCCTACCCTCCCACTGCTCTGAACTTTACTCCTCCAATTGCGGACTATAAGATACAGTGAGGTCCCCCCAGATGAAGTAAATTACAAGACTCTCTGTTGTGTGCAGTCTTGAATTACCCTGCTTCTAACGGCCTACCCTCCCACTGCTCTGAACTTTACTCCTCCAATTGCGGACTATAAGATACACTGAGGCCCCACCAGCTGAGGGAAACTACAAGACTCTCTGTTGTGTGCAGTCTTGAATTACCCTGCTTCTAACGGACTACCCTCCCACTGCTCTGAACTTTAATCCTTCAATTGTGAACTATAAGATACAGTGAGGTCCCACCAGCTGACGGAAACTACAAGACTCCCAGTTGTGTGCAGTGTAGATGATTATTCACAGCTTTTAACAATTTAAAAGTTAAAACAGCAGAACAGAAAACAATATTCCTGCTGTGTAATTCATTGTAAGGGCTAGCACACTTGCGGACTGAATGCCCTGAGGTTGACTTCCACCCCGTAGTCTTGGGCACACTATCCCCATAACTATACCCTCTGCTGCTGTTCCCTCAAATTTCACTAGATGGCAGCATAACCCCTCCCTAGTCCTCTGTTTATTACCCTTCCTCTGTTATTAAGCATAGTGGCATTTTATCCCTCTTACAATAGCATGTCCCACCTTAATGCTACAAACCCATATCCAGTCCCTCTTACATAAAGTGGTTCCCATCCTTAACGAGCACAGCCTCATTCTACCCCTTAATTAATAAGCTGTTGGCCTACTGCCGCCCCATCCTAAGTAGAGGAAGCCATACCTTCACATACTTTTTTACCCCAACCTTAGGGGACAATACTCTCCCCAGCAGTCCTTCCATCTTATACAGTAACACTGTATTTTTCAGTAAACAACAGCAGCCTACCTGTTATACATTACTAGGTGCTGTTGCCTCCCTACCTGATTGTTTTGTGCACCACTCTATCCTCCTCAAGTGGGGCAAGAAGGAATTACTCCAGTCTACAAGGGCCGCCCCCTCCTGGAACATGAGTTGGCCCTCTCCCCTATTCACCTTACTTGCCTCTATTTGTAATTGGCTGCTCTCTTGGGGCCAGTCTTACATAACTTTTCCCACCCAAACCTTCCCCCTTTTCACACGATCTGTTTCTATATGTAGCTGACCACAAACGCAGCGCCATTTTTAAATACACCTTTATCCTGCCTGGACGCCCTCCGCTCAAGTGTGCTTGCTTGGAAGGTACAGTACTGCTGTTTTGCTGTATATTTGCTACTGTTTTTTTTTTTGTTGTTTACTGTGTTACTGTATAATTGCTACTGTTTTCGCAATTTACCACATGCTTACTGTGGAATGTATGTTACTGGTTACAGGGTATCTGTTGATATTCTTGTTGGCTGCAAGTGCTTAGGTGTAACACTATACTAGTGCAGTTATACCGCTGTTTAATTGATACACGTGTCCTGAAGCATAGACACAATTACTTCTGCTAATACCCAGTAGATATTCCTGTTGGCCACAAGTGCTTAAGTGTGGCACTATACTACTGCGGTTATTCCACTGTTTAATTGATACACGTGTCCTACAACTCAGATACAATTATTTCTGATGGCTGTTACCACACAGCTATTTTGCGGTTATTCTGCTGTTTAATTGAGACATGTGTCCTACAACTCAGATACAATTAAATCTGCTAGCTGTTACCACACAGCTATTTTGTATAATAGGATACTAAGACGATACCGCTGTTAAGCATATCTAATTAGGAATTGTTTGGCTTGTACAAACTAAAGGTACGGTTTTACAAACACCCCTCCTGAAGCTTAGATACACTTTATATCTGCTGGCTGTAACCACACTGCTAACTAGTACGCAAGGAATACTAAACCGATATACTGTTAAACATGTTTAATTAGGGATTGTTGGGCTCATACAAACTAAAGGCACAGTTTTTACAAATGCCCCTCCAGCATCCCGTAGTGTCTTTAGCCCATACAGTAGTATGTGGTCTATCCAAACAGTGACAACTAGCTTTAAAACTGGATACAGAGTTCTACAAATAACTCTATAGTGCCCCGTTTCTATTAGTACCCCATACAGCAGCACGAGGTCCATTCAAATGCGGAAACAATGGAGATACCGCTGTATATGAACCCACTGTCTGCAAACTTTCTACACTGATTGGGTGCCCAAATTGTAATAATCACAGAGGAGGTTGTTAGCTTAGCATACAACAGATTGCCTAATAGTCCAACCTATCTGCTCTACCGGGAATAGCCACACACAGTTACATTGTCTCTAGGTGTACTTTCTGTGCTAGATAAATATAATGTGAGAAGTTAGTATCATGTGTAGAAGTTTTGGCGTTTCTGTTCCTCATGAGTAAGCCCCATCTGTGTGACTGCTTGGCTAATAACTTGTTTTCAAAGTATTTACTTAGAGTCTCAAAGATAGCTGTAATATATTTGTACTGTGTAAGTCTAGTTTGCTTTGTCTGTACAGTATGCTATTACCTCACAGTCAATAAGTTAGGGTCTGCTTTCCCGCCTGTATTCCTGCATTGTACTGTTTATATTTTCTTAGTCTCCTTACTGCATCTCCCTTAACTAGCTACCTCTCACCCTATATCCTCACCATTAACTTCTTCTAGCTCTTACTCCATTAATCTCCTGCTATCAGCTCTTTCTCCATTAATCTGCTACTCTTATTTGAACCCAAAGAACTGTCTTATTATTATTTACTGTAGTTTTGTGTCCTGTTTTACAGCTTGAAATACCCTGCTTCTAACAAACAGCCCTCCCACTGCTCTGAACTTTACTCCTCCAATTGCGGACTGTAAGATACACTGAGGTCCCACCAGCTGAGGGAAACTACAAGACTCTCTGTTGTATGCAGTGTAAGTGATTACTCACAGCTTTTAACAATTTAAAAGTTAAACAACAGAACATAGAAAACAATATTCCTGCTGTTTAATTCATTGTAAGGGCTAGCACACTTGCGGAATGAATGCCCCTGAGGTCGACTCATACCCTGTAATCTTGGGCACACTATCCCCATAACTATACCCTCTGCTGCTGTTCCCCCAAATTTTACTAGATGGCAGCATAACCCCTCCCTAGTCCTCTGTTTATTACCCTTCCTCTGTTATTAAGCATAACAGCATTTTATCCCTCTTACAATAGCATGTCTCTCCCTTAATGCTACAAATCCATATCCAGTCCCTCTTACATAAAGTGGTTCCCATCCTTACCTAGCACAGCCTCATCCTACCCCTTAATTAGTAAGTTGTTGGCCTACTGCCTCCTCATCCTAAGTAGAGGAAGCCATACCTTCATGTACTTTTCTATCCCTACCTTAGGGGGCAATACTCTCCCCAGCAGTCCTTCTATTTTATATAGTAACACTGTATTTTTCAGTAAACAACAACAACCTAACTGTTACACATTACTAGGTGCTGTAGCCTCCCTACTTGATTGTTTTTTGCACCATTCTAGCCTCCTCCAGTGGGGGCAAACCTGCTCCGTTCATCTACCCTACCCCCGATTCCACCCACCCCCACATCAGTTACCTTTATACCTACACACCTCACCCATACAAAGCCACACCCACTTACATCACACACCTCCAGCCTATCACATCTGTCCACATAATTGCCCTGCAAACACAGCTAGACCCAATCATCATCCATCACACCTATCCCTCCCCAAGCTTACCTCTCAATCATCTAACTAGTCAAATCAACACATACCATGTCTATACTACCCAAACCCACATACATACACCTCTTAATATTGCTCTTATGCATTATAATCCTCCCATTGTAAACTTTCATCCCCACATATCAAACACATTTTAATTACATCTATATACTAAGGAAAACAACCTCCACTAACATTACTACCACTCACCCTCTCACTCATTTAGCCCCATACCACTATCAAACCTCCTTTATCAACTACATTGCACACAGAATACAACCATCGCACTACCAGTCCCAAACTACCCTAAAGTAGTATAATACCCTGCATAAACTACTCAAACTGTATTTATACCTAAACCCAGGCCCACTAAACATAGGAACCCCAAACCACAAACTAAACAATACCCTACTCCACCAAAACAAAGACTACTTCCTCATTATAAATGTAAATGTCAGAAGTATCCTAAACAAAGTCCACGACCTTCATGCACTACTCTCCTTTTATCAACCTGAAATAGTAATACTAAATGAGACTTGGCTTAAACCAGGAAACCATGACAATGAGATTACTGCACCAGGCTACAATATAATCCGGAGTAACAGAATAGGGAAAAAAGTTGGGGGTGTTGCAATACTGTACAAAACTCACCTCACCCTTGAGAAACTAGACATAACCTTAAACCTTGACAGAGTAGAACTCACCCTAACTACACTAAAACTGAATACAAATAAACACATCAACATCATAGGTTGCTACATCCCTCCAGGTAATAATATTTCCATTACAGAAAGCCTACTAGAATGGATATCTAACTCTCTCCCTCAAGAAAGCATAGTATTATGGGATCTTAATATTGACTGGCAGAACTGCTCCAATCAAAACCCCCTATCCCATATTAACCTACATGGCCTGTCCCAACTCATCAACTCCCCCATTAGAACAGACAAAAGAACCAAACATCAATCCATACTAGACTGGATACTAGTATCCCACCCCTCACTGATACCCCTAACAGGGTGTCTACCAGACACGCTGAGTGACCACCAAACCACATTTCTAGTCAGATCAAAAATACCACAACTAACCCAAATATCTATGCACCTAATTAGGAACAAAAAAAATTTTAACTGCTCCAACTTTACAAATAACTTAAAAGGTGTAACTGGACCCCCCTGAAAAACCTACCACTTGACGAAGCAGTATTATACTTCAACACAACCTTCTTAAATACCCTTAACCATAATGCCCCCCCCCCCCAGAACAACAAGAATTAAAACTAAATATGCCCCCTGGCTAACCCCAGATACTTAATCCTTCCTCAAACAAAGAAACAAGGCCTGGATTACCTATCGTAATAGTAAATTCCTATCCGACAAACTACTATACCTTGAACTATGCAATTAAGCCAAACAACTTACCAAAACAGATAAAACATCCTTTTACCAAAAATTACAGGATAAACACAGGGAAAATCCACAAAAATTATGAAGAGCAATTAACTCTATTCTACAACCAGGAAAAACAACAACCCCTACCCCAAAAACTGAAAATAACCAAGATAATATCCCAACACAATTCAACAAATTCTTCACAGAAACTATCCAAGCCCTTGCAAATAACCAACTTTACAACAATATCCCCACATCTGCAGATACACCCCCCACCAGTTATAATAAACTGCCCCAACTTTAGCTTCTACTCAGAACCAACAACGTCCATTGAATAACTACTCCTAAAACTCAAGCCAACTTCTCTAGCCGCCGATAAATTACCCGTCGAATACCTCCAAATAGCCACAGAAGTCATGGCATATCCCATCTCCATCTTAATAAACAGATCCATCTCCAAGTGTACTGTACTACAGTTATGGAAAATATCACATATCATCCCACTACATAAAGGGGGGTACCTCCCTTGAGCTCAATAACTATCGCCCTATAGCCATACTATCCTCATTATCTAAATTTTAGAGAGGGTAATACACAAGCAACTGATGCAAAGTTCCTAGATAACAAACTACTAGCAACACAACGACATGGCTTTAGACACTTCCACAGCATCACCACCGCACTTACTGCATTTACCATCATCATCAACAACCATAGAAACAATGGACTCTTTGTATCCACCACATTCCTAGACTTGTCCAAAGCATTTGATATTGCTAACCATACAAAGCTCCTTCACTCACTATCCACTCTTAACCTTACACACCATGCCATCTCCTGGTTTAAAGACTACCTAGAGGGAAGACAACAAGCTGTAGTGTGGCAAAACCAACTCTCCCCCTCCCTACCTGTCTCCCTAGGGGTAACCCAAGGCTCCATCCTGGGACCACTCCTTTTTACCCTCTTCACCATCCAGCTTCCATCCAACATTCCCAAAGCCTCAATAGTACAGTATGCTGATGATACTACCATAATATGCGCAGCCAAAACTATTGAGCTCCTTCATTCCCAAACACAAGAATGCTTTTCCCTAGCAGAAAATTCGATTACCAAATTAAACCACATTCTAAACAGAGGTAAGACAAAACTACTACTCTTTACCTCCCAAAGAAACGCACCTCCCTCCAATAGTTTCATTATCCCCGCTAATAACAATACTACGATCACCCCCACCAATCATACCAAGCTGCTAGGGGTAGAAATAGATAATCACCTCAGATTTGACGTACATATTTTTATGATCATAAAAAAAGTACATAAAAAACTAGGTCTACTCTATCGCAATAGAAAATTTCTCAGCAACCACACCAAAATTGCAATTGCCAGAACTCACCTATTATCCACCCTAATGTATGCCTCCTCCATATTTACAAATCTCCGCAAATCTGACCTAAACAAACTTGATAATTGTTACAATAAGATAGCTAAATTCGCTACAACCTCACCCATTAGAACACACCACTGTGACTGCCTAAAAAAACTCAACTGGCTAAAATTACCACTACTACTCCAACTCAATCAACTTGCATCAGCCCACAAAATAATAAACTACCCTGATAACACCCCAGCCCTACAAAATCGTCTTCAACCCTATACCACTACCCGAACCTTAAGGTCTAGCACAGAAAACCTCCTCAAAGTAACTACATATAACAATGAAGCAGGTAAGTCTGTCTACAGCCACTATATATCAAAAACCTGGAACTCCCTTCCTTTCCACGTAACTGAAGGCAAATCCCCCACGCAGTTCAAAAATCTAGTCAAAGCTCACTTCATGAATAACCGACTATGCTCTTGCATCCTCCCTGGCTAATATGTCATTTCTGAAATTTCACCTTACTTAATTAAGACTGTCAAATCACCAACTCAGACTTCTGTACCCACTTAACACTGTTAATCAATTGCACAGACTAACTCTCTAGTGGTTGGTGTAAACTACCACAGGAATGTTATTCTTTTCACTATCTCCTAAACTTAACACCCATAGTGCCAAGTATACATATCTTAGCTCATATATCAAATCTCATATCATAATGATGTCCTCTTCATCTATATCCAGAATCACCTACTCTCATGGATATTTTCATCTTCTCTTTTTCTTTCCCTTGAAAATATACTATTCCAAGATTGTTATGCTTTGTGATATTTTCAAAAGCAAATAGTATATATTAACAACTAAATGTATCATATCTACTAAGAAATATTGTATGACTATGTCATGTCTTTACTTTTTTGTCTGTAATAAATTGTACTCTTGGAGCTCTTCTCCCCGGGCCTCCACTGAAAATGGATTTGTATACAGTTGGACACTCCCGGTCAACAAATGTAAAATAAAAAAATAAAATAAAATCAATAACTATTACCACACCATCCCTGATTCCTCACTAGTAGAGTATGCTGATGATTCATAGCCTGGTTCTCTAGCTACCTCTCAACAATCATCTGCTCAGAATACCAACCTACTTCTAAAACCCAAACAGCCTTCTTTAAAACTAAAACCTGGATGCAAAACAATCACTTGGCCCTAAACAGAAATAAAACTAAACTGATGATCTTTTCTCCCTCTAGACACTCCCCTATCAACAAAAGCTCCTTCTCTATACTCAGCCAGAATAACACCCCCATCAAAATAGCATCAAATACTAAACTGCTCCGTGTTATCATTGATAAACATCTAAAATTCGACACCAATACCAAACTATCATCAAAAAAAGAATTCACCAAAAACTAGGACTCTTGTACAGGCACAACTGCTACCTCACCCCCTCCACCAGAAAAACTCTAGCCTCTTCCTACCTTCTCCCCTCTCTCATGTACAGCACTCCTTTGCTAGCCAATCTCCAACTTGGCCTACAATCCAAACTAGAATCCTGCAACAATGAAATATGCAAGTTTTCCACCAATTCAAAAAACTCATCCCACCATTGCCACTCTATCCATACTCTGCAATGGCTCAAAAGTACAGTTGTGTACACCTACCATAAATGTAGATGTTCGAGTGTCTTCACTGTTGCAGTCATAACTGTAGGGTGTTCCTGCCGGCAGGCAGCTCGAGGTCGGCCAGAATCCCAAAGTCTGGGTCCGGCGTCGGCTGTACCAGCAAGTACCCTGACGTCAGAACGCAGAGGTACATAGCTGACAGCCGACGCCATCTTCTCCAGCCTTTCTTGCCCCAGATGTCAGAAGCTCCCCAAAATATCCAAAAGGTATCCCAAAGGAAACACAAATACACCACAAGGAAGAAGAGAAAACAAGAGGGGAATGGTGGGAGGGAAACCCCGACTGCAACAGTGAAGACACTTGAATATCTACATTTATGGTAGGTGTACACAACTGTACTATGTTCTTCGTGTTTCACTGTTGCAGTCATAACTGTAGGGTGGAATCCCAAAGCTGTGAAGGAGGGTGGAGGTTATGCAGAAGAAGGGGCAGCCAAAAGACCCTGCAAGACAGCAGAGGCAAAACCTGCCCTAGACTTAGAATACAAAGGGAGATTATAGTGCTTAAAGAAGGTATGCACAGAACTCCAAGTGGCAGCTTCCAAAATGTCCTTGGTAGGAACTCCTCTGAGAAAAGCTGCTGAAGTGGCAGCCGCCCTAGTAGAATGACTCCTAACCGTGCCTGGAATCTGTTTCCCAAAATGAGTGTAACAAAACCTTATTCCATGAGCAATCCATTTGGAAATAGTTTGCTTAGAAATAGCCTTGCCTAGAGAACTGGAGGCATAAGAGATAAGCAACTGTACAGATTTCCTGAAATCTTTAGTTCTGTCCAGGTAAAATCGTAGTTGTCTGTGTACGTCCAAAGAATGTAAAATCCTTTCCCCTTTGTTTTGAGGATTTGGAAAGAAAGTTGGAAGGTGAATAGTCTGATTTAAAGTCACTTTAGAAATCACCTTAGGCATAAATGTAGGATTGGTCCTCAAGGCCACCCTGTCTTGATGGAAAATAAGGTAAGGTTCCACAGCCATGAGAGCTTGCAACTCTGACACCCTTCTTGCAGAAGTCAATGCTAATAAAATAGCTGTTTTCCAGGATAAGAACTTGATATCCGAAGCAGCAGCAGGCTCAAAGGGAGGTAAAGTAAGCTTCTCCAAAACATAGTTAAGATCCCAAGCAGGAACAGGAGGAGTTCTGGGAGGTCTTAAATTCTTAGCCCCTCTCAAGAATTGTCTCACCAGTTGATGAGAAAAAATGGGGGGATCAGTGTTGAAATGAGCCGAAATAGCAGAAGCATGAATTTTGATGGAAGAGAATGAGAGGCCTTTAAGCAAGAGGTCAGAGAGGTAGAGTAAAATGGAGGAAATATCAGGTAGAAGAGGATCAGAACCTCGATCCCGCATCCAAATACAAAATCTTTTCCATTTAGAAGCATAAGATTTTCTAGTGCTAGGATGCCTAGCTTCCAAGAGAACATCCAAAACTTGTTTGGGAAGAGCAGAAGGAATCAAAGGCCTTTGTAGAGCCAGGCTGCCAGGCAAAGAGTCTTGATTTGAGAGTGTAGCATCTGACCCTGATGTTGGGACAGAAGGGAAGGAGACAGAGGCAGAATCCAAGGAGGTTCCAAGAACAGGTGTCGCAGAGTTGGATACCAGAACTGCCGAGGCCAATTTGGAGCTATCAGAATGATAATCTTGGGTCTGTCCTGTTTTATTTTCAGTAGCACCCGAGGCAGAAGAGGAAGAGGAGGGAAGGCATATCCCGAAAGATTCCTCCAGCTGAAAGACAGGGCATCCACTTTCCATGCTGTTTTGTGGAAGGACCTGGTGCAAAATAGAGGCAACTGATGGTTGAGATGGGATGCAAACAGATCTATCTGAGGACAACCCCAAACTGATGTAATCCTGCTGAATAAGTTGGGGTCCAGCATCCATTCGTGGGGATCCAAAAGGTTTCTACTTAGGCTGTCTGCTAAGAGATTTTGCTTCCCTGGAATGAACTGAGCTTGAAGATGCAGGTTCAGATTTAGAGCTGTGTCCCATAGACTCATGGCTAGTCAGCAAAGGGGGTAAGAGTGGGAGCCCCCTTGCTTGTTTATGTACCACAAGATTGTGGTATTGTCTGTACGAATCAGAAGATGTCCTGGTTGCAAAAATTTCTGGAAGGCTAGAAGAGCATGTTGGACTGCCAACATTACCTTCAGGTTGATGTGCTAGTGAAGATGTTTCTTTGGCCAATAGCCCTGCTGGCAGTTGTCTAGAAAATGAGCTCCCCAAGCGTAATCCGAAGCGTCTGTGGTCATGATCTGAGAAGGCTGAGGCAGACGACAGGGGTTTCCTTCATTTAAAGCACAGGTCCTGGACCACCAAAGGAACTCCTTTTGGAGGCAGGGAATCAGAGGTATCATTGTTTCCAGGCTGTGGTAATGCTGAGACCATACACTCTTTAGGTACCACTGAAGTTTTCTCATATGAAGCCTTGCATTTGGAATCAACAGGATGCAAGAAGCCATGTAGCCCAAAGCCTGCAGGAATTTCCTTGCAGTGAGCTGAGTCAAAGTAGCCAAGGTTTTGAAAATTGCTGCCAGATGTACTTGCTTTTCTGGAGTCAGGAAGGCCTTTTGCAGGCTTGTATTTAGAAGAGCTCCCAAAAAGATCATTTGTTGAGAGGGGATCAAATGTGACTTTTTTGTGTTCACCGAAAATCCCAGTAGTAGGAGGAGGCGCTGAACAAACTGCAGATGTTGAAGTAAAAGATCCTTGCTGTCCGCCTGGATAAGGCAATCGTCCAGACAGGGGTAAATTTGAATCCCCTGGAGTCTGCAATAAGCCACTACTGGAGCCAGGCACTTGGTAAAGACTCTGGGCGCAGTAGATAAGCCAAAGGGCAGTGCAGAGAATTGAAAGTGTCTCGAGCCTGCCTTGAATCTGAGGTACTTTCTGCGTTCCTGTCTGATGGGAATGTGCAAGTAGGCCTCCTTCAGGTCCAAAGTTACCATCCAAGCATCCTGAGAGAGCATGGGAAGAAGTTGTTGCAGAGTAAGCATTTTGAATTTTGGAATTTCCAGAAAAGTATTTAATACTGATAGGTCCAGAATAGGTCTCCATGCATTTTGTTTTCTTGGGACCAGGAAAAATCTTGAATAAAAACCCTTGCCCATCTCTGGGAGTGGAACAGGTTCTATGGCTCTCATGGCCAATAAAGTGTCCACCTGATTTAAGGCCTCTGACCATTGATGTTTTGGCAGACCGTAAGACCTTGGCAGAGTATGAAAGTGGAATTTGTAGCCTTTTAAAATCACATCTAAAACCCATTTGTCCTGGGTGATATGCGTCCAATTGTGGTAAAAAAGAGATAGTTTTCCACCAAGAGGAGCTTCCAGGCAAGAAGGACCTGTAGCCCAACAGAGGGAGTCATTGGGTCTGCTTCCTTTCTGATTGAGGTCTGTCTTCTTCCCTTCTAGGTGAAGAAGCAGTCCACTGTCTGGACCTATAAGAGGCCTGTGTCTGTGTTCGGCCTCTAGACCGTCTATATCTTCCCCTTTGAGGCCTGTCAGAAGTGGGAAAAGGCCAATTTTTGGAGGGCCAATTTCTAGAAAATCTAGGAGGCTGAACTTGTAAAAAATCTTTGACAGTCTGCATAGATTTTGCTTTTTCCTCCATCTTTTTAATAACCTCCTCAGTCTTAGATCCAAATAACACATCATGTTGAACAGGGGCATCTAACAGTTTCGCCTTAACCTGCTCAGGTAAATTCTGCTCTCGAAGCCAAGCATGTCTCCTTATAACAGTACCAGAAGCTGCGGCCCTGCAAGAAGCTTCCAAGGCATCAAAACCACAATGTAAACTATGTTTGCTAACTTGTTCAGTTGCATGCAAAACATCCTGTAATTCCTTGTCCTCTGCACATGCAGGAAAGGTAGAAAGCCTTTGCTTTAAAACAGACAAAAGAAATTGCTGATACTTGAACATATGAAACTGGCAATTTAAAGCTCTAATAGAAAGAGTAGCAGAAGTATAAACCTTTTTGCCCCACCTATCCAAGGCACGAGAGTCCTTTTCAGAGGGCATAGGATTTTTAGATGAAGCGGCCTTAGCAGCTTTAGAACCCTGAGAAATAGTTTCTGGATCTGCAGAAGGGTTCTTAAATGAGAATTGATGGGAATCAGGAACTCTGTAAAATCTATCAGGCTTAGAAGGAGCAGGCGGCAAGGAATCAGGATTCAGGTTAGCTTCAGAAAAAGCATCATCCACAATGTCAAGCACAGGAGGAATAGCCAAAGGTCTGTGTTGAGGGAGAAGGAGAAATTCTCCAAGTCTCTTTTTGGAGGCAGAATAATCCTGACCTTCCCAATGAAAATGCTTCCTCATCTCATGTAAAGTTTCCCCAAAAGAGAAATCTTCAGGGGGAGAAGTAGAGGGAATAGAGTCCTCTGCATCTGAATCCTCATAAGGAGGAAAAGAGTAATCCTGGTCAGAAGAAGAGACAGAAGACACAGAAGCCTGGTCAGAGGAATCATAAGGTAAATCCTGTCTAGGCCTTTTTTCAGGAGGAGGGTGAGAACCCCTAATCATTGAAAGTAAATCCTCAGCCATCCGTAGTAATTGCTTCTGGGACTTGGGAGCTGAATCCGAAGCAGCTGGAGTAGAAACCCTTGGTTTAACAGGAGTTTTTGTCTTTGCCTTTGACTTTGTTGAAATAGTTATATGTGAAGGCCTGAAAACTCCCTCAGAAGCCGGTACCTGCACAGCGGTTCCGGACCCATCTGAAGGAGCGACGTCCGAAGGTCCTGCAGCAGATAAAATATTAGGCCTAGATGGCTTCCCATGAGAGCCCGTGTCGGCCATCGGTTCAGAAGTGACGGACGACAGGGGCTGCAAAAGCGCCTCACTGACGACCGCCGAACCCGAAGCTGGCTCCGGCTGCGAAGAATCCTGTTTGGACCTCGGAGGCCTATCCTTGTCCTTGCGTTTCTTTTGAATTCCAGTTGTCGGTAAAGTATCCGACGACATCCTGTAATTAAATCGTCTACCGAAATAATTCAAGGCCCAATCGTACCTACGCTTGATAGTACGAGAATTAAACCTAGCACAGAACAGACAACAAGAAACGTCGTGGTCAGGGCCTAAGCAAGGTAGACAGTAAGAGTGGAAATCTTTATGAGGTATTTGCTTTCCACACAATATACAATTATTAACTTTTTCTGACATCGGAGGAGCAAGAAAAAAGTTTCCCCAAAGGGGTACTTAGCTTGAGAAGAGAAGTTGAAAACTTCGGACCGAAGTCAATCAAAGCACGTTGTTCTGAATACGCCAACCAACGACTTGCGAGCTGCTTTCCACTGCACGGCAAGAAAGACTGGAGAAGATGGCGTCGGCTGTCAGCTATGTACCTCTGCGTTCTGACATCAGGGTACTTGCTGGTACAGCCGACGCCGGACCCAGACTTTGGGATTCTGGCCGACCTCGAGCTGCCTGCCGGCAGGAACACCCTACAGTTATGACTGCAACAGTGAAACATGAAGAACATCTACCTAATTACCTGAACTTCCTCAAACTCACCACTGCCCACAAGTTCATCTTCAAACCTTCCAGCTGCCTTTCTCTCACTACCGCCTTAACCCCCTATATTCCTAACTGCTCACTCAGATTAGAAAACCAAAACTTCCTACAAATTTACAAACCTTCACGTCCCCCTAGCAACCTCCTACTATTCTGCTCCATATCTAAACTATGGAACTCTCTCCCTTCCTCCCTTCACAATACTCCAAACAACACCAACTGCAAACTGTCTTGTTCTCCCACCTATCTTCAAATTGGACATGTCCATGCCACTTCTCCAACATAACTTCCCCCTCCACCTACTCTCATCTCCATTAACTGCTACACCTACTTCTCATACCATTACTTTGCATACTACTACACTCCATTAAACCAATACTGGACGGCCTTCTGTTGCACCTTGGCTAACCTTGTTAGATTTTCTTATATCAGTAACTGTATCTAACTTTGTACATACAAAACTTCCAACAATGTCCTATTATTTGTACTTCTTTGCATGACTGTATTATACCTCATACGTATTATGTTGTACTCTCAGCTTGATTTAGATGATTATACTGCTTTGTGTATGCTTGTAATTGTTCATGGGAGCTTCTCTCCCCAGGCCTCCACTGAAAACAGGCTCTTCTTGGCTCAGCGGACTTCCCCAGTCATCAAACTAAAAATAAATTAAATAAATAAAATAACTTGACTAAATTGACAATTTGGGCACTGGAGAATAATATGCTGATAACTACATCAAAAACTAAACATATGAGATTTGGGAGACATAAATTGAAAGGTGAATATTAAATACAGCACACAGTGATTGAAAATGTAGACTCACTTAAGGTCCTGGGTATATGGGTAGATCCAGCTATGAGTTTTTCGAATCATATCAACCAATTGGTTAATGACAGTTACAGAACTACAGGTTGTATAAAAAGAGTTATAGGATCATATGAGTTTACTAGGTTGATGGCCCTGGGGCTCTTACAAGCCTAGTCAAGAGTTTATCAAGGTTGCGCTTGAAGAGGGTCAGTGAGGTGGCTCTGTCTGATGTGTATGGGAAGTCTATTCCAGAGATAGGGCAGTCTCTGGGAGACAAACCTGTCTCTTTAGCAGGTTTTGTTAATGTCACATATTAGATTCAGGCCTTTTGAGCAGGTAGTGCATGAAGAGTTAGACTTACAGATATGGAGCATCTCTAGTAGGGCAGGGTCAGAGATTGCCTTGTAGGAGAGACACATATCACCCCTGAGCAATCTGTACGATACAGAGTAGAGTGATAATGATGTGATAGAGATTTGAGCCTGTCTGCATAGGACAGATGTTGGAGGCCATGGATTCTCTTTGTGAGGTGTTTCAGTGGCCTTTCCAGTTGATGCAGATGTTTGGAGAGGTACATCCCAAACGGGGCATTATACTCAGTTACTGGTTTAATGAAGGAGGTGTATAGAGAGGTAATAACCTCCTTTTTTTCTGGATGCAATCCCTTTACTTATGAGATGAACAAAGTAAAAGGCTTTTCTGACCACTGCCGCTACATGGTGGTCGAATGTGAGGTTGTTATCAACCTGAGTACCCACGTCTCTCACCACAGGTTGTGTGCTTAAGGCGTTGCAGTTGATGTGGTAATCAGTAGGGGGGTCAGGTTTTTGCCAAATGGTATGATGATACATTTTTTTGCATTTAGCTTGAGGCCATGACTTTGACACCAGTCACTGGTTGCTGTGAGACCCTCCTGCAGTATGTTAACATTTGGGGAGTCAATGACAGCACTCAACTTACAGTTGTCCACAAACTTGGTCAGCCACAGGCCTCTTGTCTCTGCCTGGACCTCTGAGAAATAGATGTCAAACAGTAGGGGTCCCAGGACAGATTCCTGGGGAACTCCACTAGTGACATGTCTGCTATTGGAAGTGAAAGTGTCTATTTTGATGGTCCTGTTGGTGAGCCAGTTGGCCCCCCACCTGATGAGATAGGGATTTACGCCAAGTTGTGTTAGCTTTTCAATGACACCTGAGTGCGGGATTGTGTCAAAGACCTTGGCCAAGTCTAGGTAAGCTGTATGTATACTGACTTTCCCTCATCCAGGGCCTTGGTGACAGTCTCAAAGAAGTCAACCAGGTTCAACAGGCAAGATCTTCCCATTAACCACAAACACCACGTACCTCCACAAAACCTATTAGATGAAGAAAACACAAATGGTATGATGATACATTTTTTTGCATTTAGCTTGAGGCCATGACTTTGACACCAGTCATTGGTTGCTGTGAGACCCTCCTCCTGCAGTATGTTAACATTTGGGGAGTCGATGACAGCACTCAACTTACAGTTGTCCACAAACTTGGTCAGCCACAGGCCTCTTGTCTCTGCCTGGACCTCTGAGAAATAGATGTCAAACAGTAGGGGTCCCAGGACAGATTCCTGGGGAACTCCACTAGTGACATGTCTGCTATTGGAAGTGAAGGTGTCTATTTTGATGGTCCTGTTGGTGAGCCAGTTGGCCCCCCACCTGATGAGATAGGGATTTACGCCAAGTTGTGTTAGCTTTTCAATGACACCTGAGTGCGGGATTGTGTCAAAGGCCTTGGCCAAGTCTAGGTAAGCTGTATGTATACTGACTTTCCCTCATCCAGGGCCTTGGTGACAGTCACAAAGAAGTCAACCAGGTTCAACAGGCAAGATCTTCCCATTAACCACAAACACCACGTACCTCCACAAAACCTATTAGATGAAGAAAACACAAATGGTATGATGATACATTTTTTTGCATTTAGCTTGAGGCCATGACTTTGACACCAGTCATTGGTTGCTGTGAGACCCTCCTGCAGTATGTTAACATTCGGGGAGTCGATGACAGTACTCAACTTACAGTTGTTCGCAAACTTGGTCAGCCACAGGCCTCTTGTCTCTGCCTGGACCTCTGAGAAATAGATGTCAAACAGTAGGGGTCCCAGGACAGATTCCTGGGGAACTCCACTAGTGACATGTCTGCTATTGGAAGTGAAGGTGTCTATTTTGATGGTCCTGTTGGTGAGCCAGTTGGCCACCCACCTGATGAGATAGGGATTTACGCCAAGTTGTGTTAGCTTTTCAATGACACCTGAGTGCGGGATTGTGTCAAAGGCCTTGGCCAAGTCTAGGTAAGCTGTATGTATACTGACTTTCCCTCATCCAGGGCCTTGGTGACAGTCTCAAAGAAGTCAACCAGGTTCAACAGGCAAGATCTTCCTATTCACAAATCTGAACTGCGCAGGGTTAAGTGCTTGGAGATTGCCTATGTTCTTGTTTATGAGATCCATAATAATATGCTCCATGGCTTTACAGATCAGACTTATCAAGCTAACGGGGCAATAGTTTCCAGGGACAGTAGTGGCACCACCTTTGTGCAAAGGGATGACAATGGCAGTTCTCCACTCTGCTGGAATGAAGCCTGTACTTGGGCTGTGGTTGAATAGGGTGTTCAATGGCAAAGCCACTTCTTGCTGGAGATGGTGCAGAATACAAACTGGGATACTATTAGGTCCCATGGAAGCTGTGTTCTTTGCCTTGGATAGGGCCTGTAACATGATCTACAGAGATGTGAGGTGCAGGACAAGTATCAGGGATGTCAAAAGGGCTTTTTTTTGGGGGGGCAGGGGGTTAAGTTAGCTCTGAACCTATCTGCTAGCAGGTCTGCTAAGTCAACAGGATCAGTGTAAGTGATACTGTTAAGTACTAATTTGGAATATACCTGGTCTTTGCCACGGAGGTTCCTGACATAAATGAAGAAGACTTTATGGTTTCCCTGTATTATGGAGGCTAGTTTTAATTCAACATTGGCTTTGGAGGTTTTCACTAGTGATCCAATTTGCTTGTTGAGGCTAAGGAGGGAGTTTTTCCAATTTGGAGTGTGTTCCCTTTTACCTTTGGACAACAGTTTCTTCCTTTTGTTGTAAAGCATGTTGAAAGAGGATGACCACCAAACAAGTCTGTGTTTCTTTGAGGAGCAAGTTTTAGTTCTTTTGGGTATGGCTGAGTCCATGTAGTTGTGCAGGTGCTTGTATACGCAATGCCATATTGTTCAGCATAGTTGTCCTCATCCTCTGAGGGGGGGGGGGGGATGTGAAACTACAGATACCCTTCCCTTAGGAGATTGCAGTCAGCTTTTGAGACGTTTTTTAGCTTGATTACGGCTGGGGGTGGGTGGGGGGGGGGGATAGAAACTTCGAATTAAACAGTCCGATGATCTAATCTCACCAAGGAAGATCATACTATGGCAGTGGTGTAGCGGTTGCCCATGTTGGTGAGAAGCAAGTCCAGAATGTTATCTCCCCTTGTGGGGGATGAGATGAATTGGTCTACTGCATTAGAAATAATGAAGTTAAGGAATCGTTGAGAGACTGCATTAGTGCAAGAATAGTTCACCCAGTCTATGGTGGGGTAGTTGAAGTCACCATGGATCAGGGTGTTAGGGGGTACCTTGATGGAGTCAGGTACATCCAAGTAAGAGGAGTGGGTGCCCTGAGTTATGGAGGGGGGTCGAGAGCTAGCTATAACTTGGATAGGTGTCTTGCCAACTGTCAGTTGTACCTGGAGTGGTTCCAGTGTGGCATGCTGGCAAACCAGTCTGGAGGTGTGCCTGTCCTTAATGAAGATAGAGACTGCACCACCTTTAGTCTTCCTAACCTAATTTTGGAGTCAGAATGTGTGAAATGAGATATAGCCTGGTAAGGCAGGGGTGCTCTCCGCAGCCCTGAACCAAGTTTCCTTGACCGCACTGACATCAGCATCTTCCAGTGCAAGGAGGGCCTCCAGTGAGTCCATTTTCAGGTTAAAGATCCTAGTGTTAAGCAGCATGACCTTCTATTTACTTTTTGACAGATCTTTTATGTTGGAAGGTTTGTCTATGGGACATTGCCTAAAAAAGGCACAATGGGGAAGTGCGAGAGCCTTGGCCAGGATCCAGAAACCCAGTGGTGACTGGTGAAGGCCATCTTTTGCAAAGCATTGAGTTCTGTCGACCATGTCATCCCAGGCAGACAGATGCTGGATCCCCTTGAAATGACACCAGAAACTAAGCCAATTGTTGAAGTCAATTATTTTTTGTTGGTATTGTGGCATCATTCTTGGTGAAGGTAGGATGCTGCTTAGGGCTAGGGTCATAGCTGCCTAGAACACATACTCTAAGAGTTCAATCATGTCTCTCTTCATACAGTCCAGGGAAGTACGTCTCAAGTAATTCACATCAACATGTACATTGACACAGTCGTATTTGTACTTGTTGTGGAGTGACTTAAATGTATGTGTGATGTGGCGGATTCTGGCACCAGGCAGATAACTGACCGTAACCTTCTCCTTGTCGAGCCTGGTGAGGGGGACATCGGTGTGTCTCACAATTGAGTCACCAATGACTAGTGTGCTTGGTTTATTGTTATGTCTTGTGGACTATAATGCTTTATTGTTTTGCCTTATGGGCTGTGTTAGACACTGGTGTGTTGTCTGCTGTGTGTGATGTGTTTGGTGTTGTGTGTGGCATGCTTGTGAGTGCGTTTTGGAGGTTTCTGCTGTTTAGGTAAGTTTTTATTGAGGATCTTTGCGTAGGTGTGTGTGTGTGTGTGTGTGTGTGTGTGTGTGTGTGTGTGTGTGTGTGTGTGTGTGTGTGTTGTGCTTGGCTATGTGATGTGAGTGGAGTGGTGTTTGTGGTGGCAATCTCCTCTTGGCGCAAGAGAGCATGGACTCCAGGTTACAGATCTACATCCATTTCTCGCAGGTGAAAGAATTATCTGCTAGGAGAAGAGGATTGTCAGTAAACATGCGTTAGTTGCTAGACTGTCTAAGTATGCCAAAGTCAACCAAGCTGACAGGAGAAACTGATGGGAATTGAACAGACACAATATTCTGAATGCGTGGGCAGACGTATGGAGACAGGGTGTTGATAAGGGTTTGTCCACAAGAGTGTAGACCACAAGAATCTTCTTAAATGTAAAGTAACTGGCCTGAATCACAAGTGCTAAAACCAAAACTAAGGTGCTTAGAAAAGCAGATAAATTTAATCAGGCTACTAACAAACAGTAATAAACGCGGCAGGATAAAAGCACTTGAACACTTAAGAGCACACAGCAAAAATGAGGTAAAAAATTATGAAGAACAAAATTACAGTAAAAGCAGCTGAAAAAAGTGTTAATTTTTTTCCTTTAAGTGGAGAGGGAGGAAACAGATCATAGTTCAAGATTAGGGAACTAAGGGGGTTGGGCCTTCCCAAATGCTCTATCTTTACTCAGAACACTGAGATGATGAGATAGGACAGGGAGGAGTGTCCAAAGTCAAAGAAGCAAGGGGTGGGGGTAGTCCTACCCAAATAATCTCACTGTACTATGTTGAATGATCAAATGAGATTGGACTGGGAGGAGTGAACAAAATCAGATTTACAACAGGGGTGGGCAATCCCAAAGCCAATAAGTTAAACACTACAACAGCACTTGGGAGGGAGAGCAGGAAAAACAAACAGTACAGATAACAAAGGACAGAACAATCAAGCAAATATAAAAATAATAAAGTCTAGGAAATCAAAAATGATGAAGTCGTTGTTTGTTAGTTACATTAGACCCAACCATGAGTATGGAATAACAATATGGAAAGCCTATAAGAAAACAAACATTAGTAAACTGGAAAGAGTACAGCATAAATATACCAAGGGCATCCATGCATGTGAAAATTTAAGTTATTATGAAAGACTAAAATATCTGAACTTGTAGAGTGTCTCTTACAGATATCTAAGAGGAGATCTTATTCAGGTATATAGGGCATTTAAAGAAAACTACCTCTGGAAATGTTTGGGGTTATCAAAAATTACTAGAGAATCAGCAGACAACCTCTGTAGAGGAGTCTATAAGAATGAGAAGTGTACTAATTGGTTCTCTGACAGAGTACCTTATGCATGGAACAGAGTATCAAATTACATTACAGCAAGTACTAGTTTAGATATTTTTTAAACAAATTTTTATTAAGATTTTTACTATACTGAGTTCAAACACAGAAATACATTTAGGAAATTGTGTGTTAAACAAAAAAGAAAAAAAAATATGAATAAGAACAATAACAACTAAAGTACTTACAATGGTGTCTAAAACACAAGTTACTAAAGGAAAACTAGTTAGCAAAACCCTTAAAATGTGTATAAGTTATTTTCTATTAAAGTTTTTAAATTTAACCACAGATTATAAGAATAAGATGTTCTAATAGTTCTAGATTTCAAAGTTATTAATTCTAATTGACATAGTTCAGCAAGAGCATTCTTAAATTCTGTAAATGAAGGAGGAGACACAGATTTCCAATTTCTGGTTATGATTCTTCTAGCTACTGTCAAAACAGACCATAATAAAGGATACTTAATTCTTCTGATACATTTAGGAATCAGAATGTTAAATAGATCAAAGATTTAGATAAAACAAATTTATCAAAGAAAAGGGCTTGAAGAAAATTATTATTATTATTCCAATATTGTTCCAGAGTTATACAGCAATAAAACATGTGTGACCAGTCTGCTTTGGTTTCCATTTTACATTTCCAGCACAATGTCTTTTTTTTCCTGATCAGTTCTATTTTATGAGGTGAATAAAAATCTCTATTGAAAAATTCCCATGAGTATAATCTTCATCTAAGTGAGGTTGAAGTCTGTCTGGATGATTCCAAAATTATTTTATCATAATCATAAGAGGGAGGATTGTTATTTATTAAGGTAAAGTAAGTCCAGCGATTATCAGAATTTTTTTTTTGTTTCCTTGTTGATTACTTTATAAATTTTTGAAAGTGTATACTTGATTAATGCATCTTTATCTGTAAGCATGGTTAAAAAGTTTATTAGTTTAGGTAATGGCGTTTTGAGCTTAGTGGACTATAACTGATTTTATCTGTCATGAATTGTCAATATGCTTGGATTTGTAACCATAACATTTTCTTTAAGTCATATTTTACTGTTAGTCTAAAGAGTTTAATTTCTCTCATTCCAAAAACTGATACCAGTAAATGAGATTCTTATCCTTGAGTTGGGTGATGTCAGAAAAATTAGAAGATGAAATTACATCTTTTGTGTAAGCAATATGGAATAGCATAAAAATCCAGCATTTGTAATTCAAATTTCTATATATAAAATTTTGAAAATCCTTTAAGACATTTTTCACGTAGTATGGACAGTTGTTTGGAAATTTATTTAGCATAAAATATTTTTTTTAAATCCAAAGAAATGGATTATTCAATATTAAAAGTTTGTTTAAGTTGGACCTTTCATGAGTATTAAAACAAGGGGCTTCTTGAAATTGTTTCCATTAGTTAGTAAAAAGAAAGTTTTAACTACAGAAGAGTATGCTTCTATATCAGGCAACCCTACACCCCCTAAAGACCAAGCCCTCATATGATTTATAAGGTTTACTCTAGGTTTATTTGGACCCCCAAAAAATTTCAGAATTAACTTATTAAATTATTTTGTTAATGTTTTTCGTGGATTTAATGATGTGGATTGTATTATATAGAGTATCTTACGTAATATGATCATTTTAATAATCAAACGTTTCTCATCCATCATAAATAGTAATTGATTCCATTTGGTTATAAGATTTCTTATAGAAAAATGCAATTGTTATAATTTAAATTTTTTATATCATTTATATTTTTAGTTAATATAATTCCTAGATAGGTTAAAGAATCTGTTTAACCAAGTAATTTGTACATGTCTGATCCCAATGATTAGTGTTTGAATTTATGGAAAGTATTTTTGTTCTGGTATTGTTAAAAGTTAGTCCAGCTCTTTTTTGAAAACCATCCATAACATCAAAGATATTTTGTAAAGTTTCATTTGTTCCATTAACACTAAGGAGAATGTCAGCAAATAGTTGTACTTTAGAAGTTAAGTCAGAATTCAGCTTAAAGCCTTTTATGCCAGAGTTCATTCTTATATGATTGGCTAAGGGTTCCATAATAAACATAAAGGTGATAAGGGACATCTCTGTTAAGCTCATCTATTTATCAAAATGTTTTGAGAGATATAAGAACCAATCTTTATATATGAGGTAAAACGTGCACTACTGAAACTGCTAAACTGCTTGCAAAAAACAACTTACCACTGAGACCAGGACTCTCAGGTGGAAATTTCTTTATGGAAATAAAGGCCAGAGACTCCAGGATAGTTGATTTGAGCGCTTTCGTTCGCACTTTTATTACAAAGTACAAGAACTTCATCAGAAATATGCCTGACTTCCCTTGTAAAGTTGTGTTATAAGTTGTATCAATTTATTAGAAAAATTAAACATTTCTAATGTATATAACAGGTAATCCCAATTAACCGAATCAAAAGCACAGTTGATGTCTAAATTTACAAGGGTTAAATTTTCCTTTGAGTTAAAAGCATGACCTATAACTGTTAGTAGTTTAGATATTTTTAAGAACAGCCTGGATACTTATTATAGGAACAAGTGCTTTGGTATATTGGGAAGATAGAAGAATTCCTGTGCTTGAAATATTTGTATGTATGTATGCGTTTACATATTATATTATATTATATTATATATATATATATATATATATAGATATATATATATATATATATATATATATATATATTATATATATATATATATATATATATATATATATATATATACATATATATATATATATACATATATATACATATATATATATATATATATATATATATATATATATATACACAAATACATACACACACATGCATTGATCAACAACAAAACAGTCTACATCATCTACAACCCCTGCACCTCCCTTACTTATAAAGCTCTGAGATGTTAACAAGCGACTTAGTGTTGTCAAGACTATACAGTTTGATTCCTTCCACTTCCATTTGATTACCGTGCAACTCTGACCATGTCACCTGACCACACAGTGCTCTCAGGACTCTCCTGAAAAGGGACACTTATGTTCAGTGGGCTTAGTTAACAAATGTAGAAATTAATACAGAAAAATCTGACAGACGGGGTTTTATCAATACTGGCTTTATTAAAACAACATGTTCTCATTTTTCTTATACCTCTTCCATGATAAACACCATTGCAAACTGATAAGTTGCTTTAATGCAAAGATTATTGATATTATGCAGAAGATTACAAACCTCTCTGCGAACCATACTGCATTCTGACTGATCCAGGAGAATATTCAGCAACATTCCCCATAACCCTCCAGAAATATTCTGACAGCTTGCTGCCAAAGTGATGCATCCAGTTTCTATAGATGTGAGAGCTGCGCCAATGCTAAGGCTCGCAAATCGCACCTAAGAAAAAAAGTTTTCATTGTTATTATTATAATAAAATGCAGATAACATTTAAGAATTCACCTGGCTGACTTATTACTCACATGCATTTCAATACAGTAACTGTTTAGTGACTATTCTGAGTGACAGCTCACTGTGTATGCCTATATCAAAATGAGTAATTTCAAGGTCCTATACAGAGAAGACTTCACCGCATTGCTACAAGTGCAGATTTGGTTTTGTAAGAGTTCCCTCTGCACTGGTAAGGATGGGTACACATCCATATTTAAACCACCTGTAGAGGACTGAGCTAAGGCAGTGTACAGAATAGCTATAGTTTACCTTTGTCTAACATAAGTGCTGAATAGTAGTTCTATTCATTCTTTCAATTTTCTGAACAGTCTATCATGGCAGCCTGGCAATAAAGTGCTGACACAAACTTTCTAAAAGTCAAAAAAGCAAATACCATCTCTGGTGACTCCTTATATGTCACTTTTGTAGCAAATAACTAGAACTTGCTCCTTGTAAGAATTAGGCAAACATCCTTCCCCCATCCCTTAAAAACAAAAACACTTTGTTTCTAAACTCATGGCTTCTCTACTCTTGAGCCTACACACCAGGCTAAAAAACACCATCCCTTTATAAGTAATCCTAAAACCACATCAATCTATCTCTTTATCTCTGCTATTCTCCAAATGTCCCCAGTTAATTCTGTTTATTTGGCTTCCTTGCAATCACTAAGAACCCACTAACTTGCCTTTTTCCACTCATCCAAAATACACAATATTTAAATCTTCCAACATTCTTTCACATTTACCATGTTTTTGCCTCCTCCCTTTATATGTCTACTAATATTTTTCCTAATCATTCCCTTCCATCTAATCACTTCCTCCTCTTTCACTAACACATTGTCCTAATAAAGATCTACTACTATGCTTTTCCTGTACACTGCATCCTTCATATCCTACCTCTTCAATTCACATCTTAACTCTTAATTCACATTAATTGATAAATGTTTTCTTACTGTAATACCTATACAGTAAACTCTCAGTTAACTGTAACTCAAGCAACCGGCAAAAAAATATTGAGGAAATACAGTACAATTTTCATGTGTTGCACTTTTTGTTTTTCCCTACAGAAACATACCTTGCATTTTTAGAGTTTTAAAAAGGAAGATAGGAATAAATTCCCTCTCTCCCTAACCTGAGAACAAGTCAAACCAAACAAGTAGTATAGGGTACAGTATTAGTCAGGCCTCTAGTCAGGTGGCATCTACTAAACACCATGGGTGCCAGTTAACTGAGAGTTTACTGTACTACTGAATGCTTTGCGACTTTTTTTGCTTCGCTGTTTTCCCCATGATACAAATCTGTCACATTTATTAAGTATGTTATTTACCAATGAATCCTTCCCCACAGGCCTCTGCTGAATAAGGGACTTTAAAAAAACACAAAATAAACAAGTTAATAAATTAAATACATAAAATAAGAATTGTAAATAGCTATAATACATACAAAATATCAAAATATGCATTTTACTGAAAGATATATCAAAACAGGAAAGCTTCTGTTTGCTTCATAACGGAAATGGCATAGGCATGCTGCTCACATGCTCTGTTGTGATTCTTTCAACCAGCAGGATCCAATAGGATTTACTATTACACCATTAAAAATCTGCTGAATAGATTTGTGGTTTGTTTTCCAGATTCAGAGTTAAAACTGCTGTTTGATTGCTTTGTTTTTTGAATTTTCTATGTTTAAAGCTTTGGATACTTCATTTACTTTTTGATTTTGGTATTATGTTACAGTTTGCAGTATTTTAAATTTAGTTGTATTGCAAAGACTTTTTTCTTGACGTTTTAAATGTTGTTAGCTAGGTTCAGAAAAAGAAAACATTCCTTTTCCATTCATTGACTGAACAGGAATTAGTTCTAGCCAACTAGTGGGAGGAGCTGAGAAACACCTTTCCATTTAAGGTATTCACCTACATTCCTCTTCTGCTATAATAGCTCTGAGTTTAAAATTGCTGCTTGACTGCACTTTTTTGATTTTTCCTACTCACTCACAAAATTACTGTTGTGATTTTAAACTAGGTGGCTTTTTAGCTGCCCACCCCTACTGTAAATTAGAGTTTGCAAGTCCCTCCCAGTGCTATTTCTACTGGACACTGATAAGGCACTCACATTATACTCTTACAGTATGAGTTAGCCTGTTTCATATCATCCTGTTTCAACTAGTGCACACTGCAATATTCCGAGTGTTAATCTGAATTGCTTATTGCTCTTTTCTATGTTTTCATTTCTTTCAACAGTCAACTGTTTGCATTTTTAACGTGGTCTGGGACCTTAGTCTTGTCTTAGCCCCTCGCAGTATTCGTAGAACTGTGAGTTGCTACAGGATAGTACAGTTTTGTACCTACCATAAATGTAGATGTCCGATAGGTATGCATCTGCAGTCATCACATATGGGTTGTCCTGCCTCAGGCAACCCTTCGGTCGGCCGGATTCCAAAGTCTGGGTCCGGCGTCGGCTGATGTCGCCCTTTCCCCGACGTCACAACGCCTGGGGTATAAAAGCGTCAGCCGACACCATCTTCCTCAGTTTTTCTTGCCCCAGATGCCAGGTGCCCTCTAGGAAGGCTAAATTTGGAAAAATGCAGTAAAAAATTCAAACATTTGCAAATATATATATATATATATATATATATGTATAAACAAATACACCATAATAGATCCCCCAGCTAGCAAATAGAGAGGTAAGCACCCTAGGAGTACCACAGAGGGGAAGGAGGGAGGGTAAACCTGACTGCAGATGCATACCTATCGGACATCTACATTTATGGTAGGTACAAAACTGTACTATGTCCTTCAAGGATGCATCTGCAGTCATCACATATGGGTAGAATACCATAGCCAATCTGGGGGTGGAGGTACTAGGAAAAGGATGGTGTAGCTAAGATACCCTGCAGGACAGCCGTAGCAAAACCTGCTCTGGATCTGGAATATAAAGGTAAATTGTAATGCTTGGCAAATGTATGCACGGAGCTCCATGTGGCAGCTTCTAAAATGTCTTTTGTAGCCACCCCTCTTAAGAAGGCTGTGGAGGTGGCTGTGGCTCTCGTAGAATGAGGTCTAATGTGAGCTGGTACAGTCTTTCCATGAAATGAGTAACAAAAGCGGATGCAATTTCCTATCCATTTTGAAATTGTCTGTTTGGAAATTGCTTTTCCTTGAGTACCAGCAGCATATGCTACCAGCAGCTGGTCAGTTTTTCTGAAACCTTTAGTTCTGTCCAAGTAGTTGCGCAACTGTCTGTGAATGTCCAGAGTGTGTTACAGTTTCTCCCCTTTGTTTTGTGGATTTGGGAAGAAGGTAGGCAAGTGAATAGCTTGATTCAATGAAACCCTGGATACCACCTTTGGCATAAAAGTAGGATTAGTTCTTAATGAAACTCTATCCTGATGGAAAATAATAAATGGCTGAACTGCCATCAGGGCCTGCAATTCCGAAACTCTTCTCGCTGAGGTTATTGCCAGAAGGAAAGCAGTCTTCCATGAGAGGTACTGTAGATCTGCAGATGCTGCTGGTTCAAATGGAGGCAGTGTTAGTTTTTCCAACACGTAGTTAAGGTCCCAAGCAGGTAGAGGTGGTTTCCTAGGAGGTTTGATGTTTTTGATTTCCCCTTAGAAACTGTCTTAGGAGAGGATGAGAAAAGACAGGAGGATCAGTATTGTACTCTGCTAAAATTGCTGAAGCATGAATCTTAATAGAAGAGTAAGACAGTCCATTGTGGAACATTTCTGCCAAATATTCCAGGATATGTGCCATGTTCATCATTGTCGCATCTAGGCCCTTTGTGGTGTTCCAGATGAGAAATCTTTTCCATTTTGCTGAATATGCCTTCCTTGTGGAAGGGCGGCGAGCTTCCAGAATAATATTCTTTACTCTCTGGGACAGCTTATCCTGAGGAGGAGTCAAGGTATTCTCCACGCTGTTAGTTGCAATGTTTTCAGGTTGGAATGTAGAGTTTTGTAGCTGTGCTTGTGTCAGTAGAAGTGGCCATAGAGGTAGGGGCCATGGCTTCGTACGTGACAAGCTCCTTAGCAGTGGGTACCAGTGCTGTCTTGGCCAGTCCGGAGCTATCAGGATCACTTTTGGCTGCTCTGCCCTGATCTTCAGTAACACCTTGGTCAGTAATGGAATGGGAGGAAATGCATACACTGTCAGATTTCTCCAGCTGAAAGAGAGGGCGTCCACTTTCCACGCTTGTGGGTGGTATGTCCTTGAGCAGAATTTCTTTAGTTGATGATTGTGGGGGGATGCAAATAGATCTATGTCCGGGCTACCCCAAGATTGTGTTATCTGTTGAAAAATGTCTGGGTGCAGCATCCATTCGTGTGCATCCATGATATTTCTGCTTAAGCTGTCCGCCAGTATATTGTCCTTCCCTGGCACAAACTGAGCTTGTAGCTGTATATTGAGTTCCAAGGAAAGATCCCATAGATTCATTGCCAGTCTGCACAGAGGGTAAGAATGGGTACCTCCTTGCTTGTTTATGTACCACATAACTGTGGTGTTGTCTGTCTTTATTAGTAGATGGCCTTGATGCAGAAAGAGTTTGAAGGCCTCGATTGCATGCATCACTGCTAGCATTTCTTTTTGATTTATGTGCATGCGCAGCTCCTTTCGTGACCACTGTCCTTGGATACCTCTGCCCTCCATGTGTGCTCCCCAACCTAGGTCTGAAGCGTCTGTTGTAATAGTTTGGGAGGTTTTTGGCTTTGTGAAGGGCAGCCCTCTGTTGGACTGGCTGGCCTGAGCCCACCACAGAAATTCCTTGTGAAGGGCAGCCCTCTGGTGGACTGGCTGGCCTGAGCCCACCACAGAAATTCCTTGTGAAGGCATGGGATGAGTGGGATTAAAGTTTCCAAACTGTGACTGTGCTGAGTCCATAAACTCCTTAGATACCACTGTAGCTTTCTCATATGTAGCCTTGCTTGTGGAATCAAAAGAATACAGGATGCCATGTAACCCATGGCCTGCAGGATTTTCCTTGCAGTCAGCTGAGTTTGTCTTGTCAGATTCTTGAAGTAATCCGGTAGTTGACTTTGTATTCCTTCTGTGAGATAAGCCATTTGGGTGGTTGTATCTAGATCCGCACCCAGAAAGGTTATTCTTTGGGATGGAACAAGTCTTGATTTGTGCATGTTGACTGTATATCCCAAGGCCTGTAGAAGATTGATGGCATAATTTAAGTCCTTTATCAGAGTTTGTTGGTTGTCCGCTTGTATAAGGCAGTCGTCCAGATATGGGTAGATTTGAATCCCTGAGTCTGCAGTGTGCTATTACTGATGCCAGGCATTTCGTGAATACTCTGGCCGCAGTAGATAAGCCAAAGGGCAATGCTGAGAATTGATAATGCTCTGACCCTGCAAGAAATCTGAGGTATCTTCTGCAACTTTGTCTGATAGGGACATGCAGGTATGCCTCCTTGAGGTCTAGAGTAACCAGCCAAGACCCCTTGCCCAGCATGGGAAGGAGTTGCTGTAGAGTCAGCATTTTGAATTTTGGCACAATGAGATAAGTATTCAGTACGAACAAGTCGAGAATAGGTCTCCATTGATGCTCTTTTCTTGGAACAAGGAATAGTCTGGAGTAAAATCCTTGTCCTTGTTCTGAAATAGGAACTTTTTCTATGGCTTTCATTTGTAGTAAGTTTGAGATTTGATTCAAAGTCTCGGTCCTTTGATTTGGTGGCAGACCTGGTATGCCTTTTCTTTTTGGCAATGTGTGGAAATGAAACCTGTATCCGTTGTCTATTATTTGGAGTGTCCATTTGTCTCTTGTAATGTTGTGCCAATTTCTTGAGAATAAAGAAAGCTTTCCGCCCAAAGGTGCTTCTAATTGAGCCCTGGTTGGCGGAGTCAAAGCAGAGTCATTGAGTTTGTCCTTGTGCAGCAGTTTCAGATCCTGAACTGCCTGTCTGGATTGGAGGTTGCCATTGACGGCATCTGTAGGAGCCCCTATCTTGGCCTCTACCTCTGGCACGCCTGTTTCTGCCCCTTTGAAATCTTTCTGTGTCCGGAAAGGACCAATTCTTGGAAGGCCAGTTTCTGCTTTATCTAGGCGGTTGGACTTGAAGAAAATCCTTAACTGTTTGTACAGATTTTGCCTTTTCCTCAAATTTCTTTAGGACGTCTTGAGCAGTGGAACCAAATAACTTTTACTTTTCCAGTGGAGCATCCAAAAGCTTAACTTTAACATGTTCTGGCAGAGATTGTTCCTTCAGCCAAGCATGCCTGCGTATGACAACACCTGTCATTGCTGACCTACATGAAGCTTCCAATGCATCATAACCACACTGCAAGAAATGGTTGCTAACCTGCTGGGAATTATGTACCAGATCCTGAAGGGATTTACGGTCAAGGGGTTCAGAAGAAGACAATTTCTTATGCATTTCTTCTAACAAATACTCTTGATACTGCATCATGTGAAATTGACAATTTAATGCCCTCATAGCAAGAGTGGCAGAAGTATACACTTTTTTACCCCATCTCTCTAATGCCCTGGACTCCTTTGCAGAGGGGAGTGGGTTCTTAGTAGTAACAGCTGCAACCCCTTTAGGGCCCTGTGAAATAGTTTCAGGGTCAGCAGAGTGGGCCTTATAAAGAAAATTATGTGTGTCCGGGACCCTGTAATACCTATCAGGCTTAACAGGGGCTGGAGGCAGAGTGTCAGGGGTCATACTAGAGTCAGAATATACATCATCAATCACATTTAAAACAGGAGGAATAGCCAAAGGTCTATGCTGAGGTAAATGAAGAAAAGTTCTTAGTCTTTTCCTGGAAGCAGAATATTCCTGGCCCTGCCATTTGAAATGCTCTCTCATAGCGTGTAGGGTCTCCCCAAAGGAAAGCTCTTCAGGAGGGGAGGCTGAGGGAATAGATTCCTCTGCATCCGAATCCTCATAGGCCGAATAAGCCTCCTCCTGGTAGTCTGAGTGATCCGAGCCAACAGAGGCCTCCTCTGAGGAAAGGGGATCCATCCTGGGCCTTTTGTCTAGAGGGGGTTGGGAGCCCCTGTCAGGATGAGGCTGAGAGCCCCTAATTAAGGAGATCAGGTCCTCTGCTAAAGTTAAAATCTGTGAACTAGAAGAAGGTCTCTGAAGAATAACTCTGGGAGGCATGGCTTTAGAGTGTTTTGCAGCTTTAACCCTGGTGAAGGCCTTAATAGACATGGATGCAGGAGGCCTGGCTGCACCACGTGCTGGTGTAGCTTTATCTAAAGGTATGGTGTCGGAAGATTCCAATACACCTGTTTCGGAAGGCAATTCTGTAACCGACTCGGTAGGAGCCTCCGAGACCAAGGCTGTCGGTTGTATTATTTCAGGGTTCGGAAGTTCCAAGGACTCGGTATCAGCCGAGACCGAGACACTCACGGTAGGCCTAGCCGCGGTTTCAGCCGAAACCACGGCCCGCGTGTGTCGGTCTTTGTCTTTCCGTTTCTTAATTAAATGCGATGTTGGGGTTTCCGACGGCATTTTGTAAGCAAAACTATCCCCAAAAAACTCTTCTGCGAACTCCGACCGACATCTAAGAGTGCGTCGGTTGAAGGAAGCGCAGGCAGAGCAGGCCGAGACGTCGTGGTCTGGGCCTAAGCAAGGAAGACAATAAGAGTGGAAATCCTTATGAGGTATTTGTTTCCCACAAGTTAAACAATTATTAACTTTTTCTGACATCGGCTGAGGCAAGAAAGAGTCCCCAACGGGGTACTTAGCTTTTGAAGTCTTCGGATAGCGAAATTACAGGAGCTGGCCGACCAGCACTTGCGAACTGCTTCTGCTTCGGGCACCACGCGGCAAGAAAGACTGAGGAAGATGGCATCGGCTGACGCTTTTATACCCCAGACGTTGTGACGTCGGGGAAAGGGCGACATCAGCCGACGTCGGACCCAGACTTTGGAATCCGGCCGACCGAAGGGTTGCCTGAGGCAGGACAACCCATATGTGATGACTGCAGATGCATCCTTGAAGGACATCTGAGCCTCATTTATTTCATTTATACTGCTTTTTTACTGTTTGTATTTTACTTGGCCTGGGGGCCTTAGTCTTGTTGTACAACTTACAATAGTGACAGAAGTGTGAATTACTGCAGGATCTGAACCTCATTTATACATTTCAACTGCATTTTTATGTTTGTATTTTACTTGGTCTGGGATCTTTGTCTTGCAGTATAACTCAAAATAGTGACAGAATTGTGCACTGTTGCAGGATCTGAGCCTCATTTATTACATCTCTAGTGCATTTTTACTGTTGTATTTTACTCAGTCTGGGAACCTTACTACTCACAAGATTTATTTATTTATGTGACATAGTTGACTAGGATAGTCCGACTGAGCTAGTGCCCTTTTTCAGCGGAGGCCCGGGAAGAAAAGCTCCACAGTACAGATTAATCAATTACAAAATCCACAGTACCAATTATACCAACAGAAAATTCACAGTGCAAATTATGCTAGAAAAGTAATTAATAGGATTTAAGTACAATATATAACAGACATAAAAAGTCTATATAAAAAGGTTAGACTGATGACTGATTGCAGTGCAAAATACAAGATCTCAGCTAATGAGTAAGTAAGTAGAAAGTATTAAGGGGGTAGGAAGAACACAGTGGCAGAAATGCAGAAGAATTGTTACTGGCGGTCTAGTATGAGACATAGCAGTTAGACCAGTTACAGTGTGAGGGGAAAATGAAAGAGTACTTACACTTACACAGTAGGGTAGAAGAGTGAAAGGGAATAACTGTCAGATTATAGGTGGCAGGAGTTTGAGGGGGTGGGGTGAGCAGTATTAGATTGTTGCTGTAATCCAGAGGAAGTTAGGATACATAGCATAATTGTGGAAAAGGAAGCAGTAGGAAGGAAAGTGAGGGAAGGCAAAATAATAAAGGAGGATAGAGGGAAGGGAATATTTCAAGTGTGAGAATTATTAAATGCTGCAGGATCTGAGCCTTATATGTACACTTATACTGCATTTTTACTGTTTACTGATTAAATTCCTGTCTAACTCAACTCCTATAACCTGTACTGAGCTGTGCAGTAGTGGTTTGCAGTGCCCTGTATAGAAGTCGGAACTTAGAGTTGTAATTTTTCATATAAAACATTCTGTGTTATTTTCTCAAGTATCTAGGCAAGTGTAGAGCAGGTAGTTTGCTCACTGATCAGCATTACCCCAAGAGTGTTGTTTTGGATCAGTCCTAGACCTCTCACACTAAACCAACAACTCCAAGTCCTGATTGCACCAACACTTGTAGATCATAGAAAAAGAGTAACTGCAGTCATGGATGTGACTTTCTTACTGTCTCTGTAACCAGACTGGTGGAACTGGTCATCCTGAGACAATAAAGCAACTGTATCATGTTTACTGACAACTACCTTATTTTTAAGCAGACTGACACAGTATGCGAGACATATAATTACATTATGTCTTTGAAGGCAAAGCTCTTGCATACAGACATTGATATTTCCAAACACATTGCCAGCGATGTGCACACACTACACCTACCATGGATCAGGCACAAACTTGCATATGCTGAGGCTCTTAAATCTAATCTACCCAAACCTCAAAGGCCTCCCATATGCTGCCCTGAGCAACCTCCCAAACACTCTATAAAAATAACTCCCCAAGGCACATACATCCACATGTCACAATGCCTGAACGTGTAAGCTCTTAAGGCAAACAGATGAATCTCTCACCAGACTGAGTGAGGAGACAATCTTGGTCAGTTGCCTATAAGGGTCAAAAATTCACCAGATCACACATGTACTCAAGACACTGTATCACAAGTACCGAGCAACCTTCTACCTTTTCCAAGGATGAAAATGATATAAACAAAAGATTAAGACTAACAATTGGCTTAGCTACTGCTATCATTCCAATGGGCTCCAATATCTGTCAGCTTTGGAGGACATGATTGACAGATCACACTGGTTTGCCATGGTTGGTATACACCTGTCCTTACTAGGCTTTTGGATATTGGTCAAAACATTATGCACCTATATAGCGCCTTTTTAGGCAATGTCAGTCTGATAAACCTTCTAATATAATAAATTCTATGCAAGATAAACTACAGGTGTTGCTGCTCAGTGCTAGGAGTGTTGACAAGAAGCTCCACTCCCTGAAAGTACTCCTCAGTCTGAAGACTGATGACATCTGTGCAGTTCCTGAGACATTGTTTAAAAACACTGAAGGCACCCCTGCAGTACACAGGTTAATGCCTTCCACACATTTAGACCAGCTACCGCACAAGAAGGGACAAGAGGTGGAGGTGTATCAATTTACATAAAAAGTAAGCACACCTCAAGAGAAATCAAACAATATGACATGCTTGAGTATTCCATGGTCATCTAACCTCAGTCCAGCAACACAAATAAGTAGTCCGGAGTCATGAGCTAAAGAACATAACTGTGCTCTTTCACTCGTGGCTCTGGACTACTTATTTGTATTGTTGGACTTTCCTGCTGTTGGTTTGTCTGGATTTATAACTCAGGTTTTCTCTTTTTTTATTGATATTATATAAAGTCAAATGCCATATCCTTGCTAGCTAACAATCCCCTTCTAGGATCCAGGATAACCATACCACATACTTAAATGTAATGGAGTCACTCAATTCAGCCACAAAACATACTCATGGGTAATTCCAACTATCCCACTATAAACTAAGATAATACACAACCACTAACATGCAGGCTCAAAGATTCCTGGGTTTTGACAATGCACACACCCTATAACAGCTAGTTTGCATACATACAAGGAGTATAAATATCCTGAATTTGGTACTCACAAAAAATGAGGGAACATTGCACCCCCCCCCCCCCTAAAAAAAAAAAAAACGTCCTTATTGGTGAGATCAGTTTACAATGCGGTCACCTTTGAAATAAATATAAAGACTGAACTCCCAGAAAACCTCAGAACCTTTAAGAACTTTTCAAAGGCTAGCCACCTCCTATTAAACAGTCTCATAGTTAAATTCCAAGCCTCCCTCCAAACTCAGAGAACATGGTGTCCTATTTAAAAGTGTTTATGGAACCTTTGTACAAACATGCAAGTAAATGCATAAAAATAGTAGTACCAAACTAGAATAAACTTAGGACAAACTCCAAAAACAAGCCCCCTTGGTGGACCCCCAGTAAAAATAGCTTGTAAAATAAAGGAATGAAAATCCTGTCCAAAAATAGGAAGGGCTGTGCCCAAAACACACAAGCGTCCTCATCAGTCTCAACACGCAACTTGGGACTAATCAAGTCCACCAAAGTCAACTTAAAGGTGATATTTCTTGCATAGGAAGTCTTTCAAAATTGTATAGATTAATATTAAACAACAATAATAATAATGATAAAAATATTGGAAATATCTAGAAGTCTATAATTAGAATGATTTGCTAGATGAAGGGAACAAAATCCTTAGTGTTAAAATCTGCTAGTCAGACAAAATACTTGAATGGAGTTTTCATTGCACCAGATAGGGTTTCAAGCATAGGTTCATAGGTTCATAGATTAGTACTAAGCTAACTGCCCTTGTGAGCCATTTTAAGCTTAGCCAATTATCCCTTGTGAGACTCAAACCGTGCACCTTGTGTTTGTAAGGCAAACACCTTAACCATTAGGCCACCCTCCCAACCCCTAATAATATTCTTCAAGTTGTTGGAGATGTAAAAAGGTTGTTAAAGCAGATTGGTTACAAATATTCGTAGACTGTGACAAAAGGGAAAAGGAATGACATTAGTCATTTTTTTAAAGACTGATGACTGGTAAAAAGAAGTTATGTTCTTACCATAACATTCCATCTGTGTTGTCAATTTCATTCTTCCTCAACCTGTGAGATCTGTGGGTCTCGGATCTGACGTTTGGATCCAACTTGGCCATCTTTCAAGCTGGAGATTCGAAGCTCGACCTCCTCCTATCCTACCCATAATGCCTAATTCCCCCAGTCTACCACAGACTGAGTTTGCAGAAAACCTGTATACACACACACAAATATAATTCAAAACAAAAATGTATCTATAAATATATGTGCACCCAGGAGTGGCCTTAGGTCAACTGGTGCCCTAGGAAAAAGGGCTCCACGGCGCCCCCCACCACACCACTTGGTGCCCCCATCCTGGTCTACCTACACCAAATAAATACTGGAAAAGCGCCCTGCTAGAGAGGCGCCCTAGGCGGACGCCTAGTTGGCCTATGCCTAAGGCCGGCATGTGTGCACCAAAGGGAAAGCATAGAGATCAGGAACTCAAACAGGACCTGCAGCTCCTATAAATATATCCAACAGGTCTCTCTTAGTCATGGACAGGGGGAAGAAGGGTGTGAAGGTTGAGGAAGAATGAAATTAACAACACAGATGGAACATTATGGTAAGAACATAACTTAATCTGATGTTGTCGCTTTCATTCGTTCTTCAACCTGTGGGGCAGAGTCCTCAGCTACAATAACAAAGGCGGATCCTCATGGAAGGATATTATGGAGCACTGCAGAGCCAAATAAAGTTCTTTTCCTGGAGATAATGTCCAACTTATAGTGCATAATAAAGGTATGGGAATTTGACAGAGTAGCAGCTGCACAAATGTCACCAATAGACATTCATGAACAAAAGGCCTGAGAAGTTACCGTGGACCTCATAGAATGAGTCTTGATTTGGCCTGGTAAAAACCTGTTTTTGGAAAAGTAGACAAAGGAAATGCAATCTTTTAACCATTTTGTCAGAGAAGTCTTTGTAACAGCTAGCCCTTTCCTCACATTTGAAAAAGATATAAACAGCTGTTGTGATTTTTCTGCAAGATTTTGTTCTGTCCAGATAAAAACATAGTTGCCTATGAATATCCAGAAGGTGAAGCGTATACTCTCATTTGTTTTGAAAGTTGGAAAAGAAAACAGGAAGGTTAATAGATTGATATTATTTTCAGTAGCCACTTTGGGCAAAAAGGATGGGATGGTATGCAGAGGTACTCTATCTATGTGAAAGATTAGATAAAAGAGGTTTAGAAGAAAGGGCTTGCAGCTCTGACACCTTTCTTGCTGAGATGATAACCACCAGAAAAAACTGTTTTCCATGAAAAAAAAGTCTACCTTAGCTGCAGGTTCAAAAGGATGAAGGACTAGAGCTTGTAAGATCATGGTCAGATCCCAAAAAGGAGTCAGATCCTTGATCGGGGGCGAAGTAAAAAGGTAATTCTCAGGAACATTTTACAAAGTTTAGATGAAGCCACACCCTCATAGCTTCTTGACACAACAGGCATTGATCTGGTTCCTTCCTGTTTGTTGATGTACCAGACTACTGCCATATTGTCTTACTGTACTGTAATGGTCGTTAGAGGAAGAAAACTATGAAGTGCTTGCAACTCTAGAAGGATCGCTCTCATCTCTAGAATGTTGATATGCAATTTGGTCTCTTGAGGAGTTCATGTACCCTGGACCACCCACCCCAGAAAATTCTCCACCAATCTTGGAAGCATCCGTGGTGAGCGTGGCATTGGGAAGGAGAAGAACAAAGGGTCGTCCCTGCGTGACATCTGAGGAATGAAGCCACCAAAGAAGGGAGTCTCTGCTACCCATGATAGTTTGATTGGAAGGTTTAAAGGATGCCTGCATAATGACCACTGGACTGCTAGTGTCCATTGTAAGACTCTCGTGTGTAGGCGTGCTGTACATAACAGAGTATTCATGGTTACCATTGAGCCTAAAGCCCTGAGCACCATAATTGCCGTGGGAGCTGGTATAGCAAGAATCTGTTTGATATGTAGTCATAAATATACAATCCTGTCTGGCATGAGGTAGGTCCGGGTTGATGTGTCCATACATGCTCCTATGAAGTCTATGGTCTGTACTGGCTGCATCTGGGATTTCTGTGTGTTGATAGTTATGCTGAGAGCGGAAGCTAGCTGTAACAGGTAACCCCTGGCTTGAATAAGTACATGCCTGGTTCGACCGGTTAGAAGCCATTTGTCCAGATATGTAAACACATGGAATCCCTGCAGTCTGAGATGCGCTGAAACAACCACTATGCATTTGGTGAACACCCTGGGGGCTGTGTTGAGACCAAATGGAAGTGATCTGAATTGGCAATGGCTGGCTCCCAGGCTGAAACTAAGGTACCATCTGGAGCGTCTGTCCATTTTGATGTGGTATTATGCATCCTTCAGGTCTACAGAGCACATCCAGTCATTTATTCTCAAAAGATGTAAAATGGAGTGGACTGTGACCATCCTGAATTTTGAATTCCTTATCAATTTGTTGAGGGATGTCAGGCCCAGGATTGGCCTCAGGTTCCTTGTCTTTTTTGGTACTAAAAAGAATCTTGAGTAAATGCCTGATTCTATCTGGTCAAGAGGGACCTCCTGGATGACTCTCTTTTGCAGCAGTTTTGAAATTCCTTGAGCTGCCTTCGCCCTCTGATTGGGTGGAACATTAGGTAGACGAGTCCTTGGTTTTGGGTTTTTGAAAAGGGAATGAAGTATCCTCTGGATACAATCCTTAACACCCACTGGTTGTTTATGGTGGCTGCCCAGGCTTGTGGGTGTAAGGAAAAGCAACCCTCTCCACTGGGGGGGCAGTTGGACAACCATTCAGGAGCACCAGAAGGTTCTGTCTTAGAATCTCGAGACCCTGAGTTCTGCAGATCCCCTCTGCTACAGGGGCAGCATCTCTTATTGTAAATCTTACCCCTTCTGCCTCTAGGGGAAATTCCTGAAACGGACCTTGACATTTCTTGAACCACAATTTATTCCCCCCATGCTGGTTCCTGTAGATGAACATTTGTGGGGTAGAAAAACATATTTCGATGGCAGACGAGGTCTTCCCATTTTTCTCACTATGGGAGTATGTGCCTCTGACTGTTGGGCTAAACAAAGATGATCCATCGCAGGGTACATTTACAAATGACGTCTTGAAAGGTTCCGCAAAGTCAGCACAGCTGCATCCAGGTGTGGTGTCTAATGTTAATGCCTGAACCGGGTTCCTTAGAGGCACCTTCTGCAGTGTGGGAAATCAACCTCATGGATGCATTAGATATCAATTGTAGAGTGGCCATTCTGGAAGAAAAGGTCTTCTGTTCCTTGGCAGACATGGACTCTGGGGCAGAGCTAGAGAGGTCTTTGACGAGGTCCCTCTTTAGCCTAGTAAAGTGAGATAAGTAGTTTAATGCTTGTAAGGTGAAGGTGGACAAACTGTAAACTCTCTTGCCAAGCCTGTCCATAGCCCTGGATTCTCTGTTAGGGGGATGGATAGTGGAGGTTTCCTGAGCCAGCTTCTTCTTAGTGGCTGCCGCAACCGCCATGGCATCTACTGGAATCCTTTTTGTCCAATATGTCCCATCTGTAGGAGCACTGAGAATTTTGTTAGCATTCTTCGGTAAGGGATCCACAGTGTCTGGTTCCTTCCATACCCTGGTAGATACAAGGATCAATAACAGCATCTGCAAGGGGGGACACCCAGGATGTACATGGGCCAAACCCAAAAGCCTTCAACAGTACTGTTTCCTCTGGGGTGGGGCTTTGGGAAGAACAACCAACTATTTGGCGAAGTATCTCTAAGATGTCTGCAAAGAACACTTCCTCAGGTGGTGACCTTGAGGACCCACTTCCCTTCCTCGAAATCAGTGTCAATAGTGACTGATTTCTGGGGTGAATCCAGGTACCTCCTTTTACACCATCTCTTCCGAGGAACCTCCTTGGTGGGACGCTCCAGGGAGGTGTCAGAAGAAAATTGAGGGTCCACTGACTGAATGGGTTGGAGGCTTCCTGGGGCCAGCTGTCCCAGTGGTAGACGAGAGGTCTCAGACACAGGAACCATGGGGGTGGGAAGCAATGCCTAAGGAGAAAGAATCAAGGCCCTCCTAGGATGAGAGAGGACCCTCTCCACCACTTTAAAGGCAGAGGGACTCGAAGTACCCAAGAGTCATCCCTCTGGAGATGAAGGCATCGGAACAGATTCCACCCCACCCAAGCACCTGGAACTATCCGCTCTGAAGAAGGAGTCAGTGCCGAGCTGTTGAACGCCAAGGCTCCAAGGGGAAGCGACAGCTCAGAAACTGTCAACGTCAACCTCTTGTACAAGATGTCAATGCTACAGCTCTGAGACATGCTAGGCACTTGATGCAGTCAAAGCCAAGCACAATGGGAAGGCAGTTGGAGAGGAAGTGATTACTACTACTGGCTCCAACATCTCAGCTCTTGGGACCAACGTACCCGCAGGCTCCGAAACCAAAAAAGAAGTTATGTACTCAGCATAACATTCCATCTCAGTAGTTGTACTTCATTTGTCTCCAACCTGTGGGTTATGGATCCGAATCAGATCTGACACGGCTGCATATCCAGCATCTGATCCGAGCTCCAAGCTCCTCCCCTTACCCATAGTGCCCCTGCCTCCTTCCTCCCTTCAGATCGAGTTTACTGATCAACATATAACATACACCCGACCCAACAAGACCTTACCACTACTGGCAGCCCACCATTCCTGAGCCAAAGCATAACAAAGGACGCTTCTGGAATGTTCATCTCCCATATACATGGCCAGGACAATAGTGACACGGTCAGGGGAAGGAGGGGAGACTGGTTGAAGACAAATGAAGTACAGCTACTCAGATGTAATGTTATGGTGAGTACATAACTTATTTATCTGAAGTAGTTGACTTCATTTGATCTTCAACCTGTGGGACAGATTCTCCAGCTACTAACACCTGGGTGGCCCTCATGGAAGGATATTCAGGAGCACTGCGGAGCCAAGGGATGCCCTGTTCCTGGATACCATGTCCAATTTGTAATGTGAGATAAAGGTATGAGATGAGGACCAAGTAGCTGCCGAACAAATATCATCCAGCAGCACCCTCAACCAAAAGGCCACTGAAGTAGCCACAGACCTGGTGAAATGCACATTTACCTGACTCAAGAGGGGAAATTCCCTTGATAGAATATGTGCGAATAATGCACTGGGAAATCCAAAGAGCAATTGTCACCTTCGAAATTGGCTTCCCTAAGAAGGGTTTTGAGTAAGAAACAAACAACGGATCAGATTTACGAAAAGCTTTCGTCCTATGCAAGTAGACTCGAAATTGCCTGTACACATCCAGCAGATATAACTTTTAGTTATGTACTTACCATAACTTCGGATGTATGGGATCCATCTCGCCTACATTCATAACAGATGGGGATCGGCTCCGACTCGGCCACTATACACTAGAACGAAGTCTCGCATTGGCTGGGTTCCCCCTTATCCCATAATGCACCACACCTGCTTCCCCAGATCTTGTTTGTTCGCTTTCATACATTCATACAGGCACAGAAAACATACCAGTAACTGTAACCAACTAGAGCCCTTCAAGAGAAGAACTCAGCAAGAGCAACATTTCCTCCAAATCCAAAAGGTAGGGGGAAGGAGGGTGGGTATGTATGAATGTAGGCGAGATGGATCCCATACATCCGAAGTTATGGTAAGTAAATAACTAAAAGATGTAATGGGATCCTATCTCGCCTACATTCATAACAGATGGGACAGCGTCCCTAGCACCTAAATCCCGGGTGGCTCATTGGAACACACTCCTGAGAACTGCGGAACCAAAGGAAGCTCTGCCTCGGGAAGCCACATCAACCTTATAATGAGAAATGAAGGTGTGCGGAGAAGACCAAGTAGCAGCCGCACAAATATCATCTATTGAAACTTTGGAGTGGAATGCTACAGAGGTGGCCATCGCCCTGGTAGAATGAGCCTTGACTGGGAAAGGTAACTCTCTGCCTGACTGAGAATAAATGAAGGAGATGCAATCCTTAATCCATTTGGCTATGGTGGTCTTAGCAACTGGTAGACCTAACCTATTCTCCGCAAAGGACACAAACAGCTGGTTAGATTTTCTTGTCTGACTGGTCCTATCTAAATAAAAACGCAGCTGCCTGTGAACATCCAACTGGTGGAAGGTATATTATGCTCTATTAGAAAAATTTGGAAAGAAAACAGGGAGCTCCAAGGATTGCTGAATGCATAAAGGGGATGCTACCTTAGGCAAAAAGGAGGGATTCAATCTGAGGGAAACTCTGTCTTTATGAAAAATCAAATAAGGAGGAATAGAACAGAGAGCCTGAAGCTCTGAAACCTGCTTAGCAGAAGTTATTGCCACTAGAAGGGCGGTTTTCCAAGATAGAAATTTTATATCACAAGTCGCTGCCGGCTCAAAGGGACCGGCAGTTAAGGAGGCCAGAACCAAATTTAAGTCCCAAGGGGGCACAGGATGGGCCATAGGAGGCCTGAGGAGCCAAGCTCCCTTGAGGAAGGACTTGCAAAGTCTGTTTGCCATTAAGGAAGGCGCGACGGAAACATGAAAATTAGAAATGGCCGCTAGTTGAACCTTAATTGTGGAGACTGAAGAGCCCAAATGAAACAACGAAGCTAGGAATTCTAGGACCTGCGGCACTGGGGCCGTAAGAGGATCAATACCTCGCTGCTGGGCCCAAAAGGCAAACCTTTTCCATTTGCTGGAATACAGCTTTACAGTGGATGGCTTGTGAGAAGAGGACAAAATGTACATCACTTCTGGGAAAAGAGAGTTATCTCTGACTAAGAATGGAAGTGGAGTAACCAAGCAGCCAGCTGCAACGACCGGAGGGACGGATGAGAGCATCCCGACTGATGAGACAACAGGTCCGGCACTGGGTCTAGAATCCAAGGGCCCTGTACCGCATACCTCTGAAGGAATGGGAACCAAACCTGATGGGGCCAGTGTGGGGCGATCAAAATCATGTCGCTCCCCACATGAATAGCCTTCTGAATCACCCTCGGGAGAAGGGGGACCGGGGGGAAGGCATAAAGTAGACCGGGGGGCCAATTGTGGGCTAGAGTGTCCCTGGGAAACTGCCCCTGGGAGGGAGTCAGAGTGAAGAACTCTCTGCATTTTGCATTGTGGGGGCTGGCGAACAAGTCGCAACAAGGGAGACCCCATTTGGCGAAGATCTGCGCAGCCGCTCTGTTGTTGAGGGACCACTCGTGGGGCAACAGGAGAGTCCTGCTGAGCCTGTCTGCAATCACACTGGCTTTCCCCAGAATGTGCGTTGCTACTAAGAAACGTTGGGTAGCTATGGCCCAGCGCCACACTCTCATGGCCTCTCTGCAAAGGGGGTAGGACCTGGTTGCGCCCTGCTTGTTTATGTGCCAAACTACTGACATGTTGTCGGATAGAATCGCAATAGTACCTTGGGGGAGAGCATGATGAAGTGCTTGCAAAACCAGAAGCACCGCTCTCATTTCCAGGACATTGATGTGTAGGTGCGCTTCGCAATCCTGCTAAGTGCCTTGGACAGACCTGTCCAGATAATGGCCCCCCCCACCCTATCTGGGAGGCGTCCGTGGTCACTGTGGCAACTGGGGGCTGAAGGGCGAAAGGACGCCACCAGTCCAGGTTGGACCGAAGCAGCCACCAACAGAGGTCCTGACGACAACTGTCCGTAATCAGAACCAAATGGTTCAGGGGGAATTCTTGATACGACCATTGGACCGATAATAGCCATTGCAGCACCTGCATGTGCAGCCTGGCTAACGGAATTAGAAGAATAGATGCAACCATCGTGCCCAATAACTGTAGAATCTGTCTGGCTGGAACTCGAGATTTGGGTAACAAGTTTAGAATCTGAGATTGTAGGACCCGAATTCTTTCTGATGGCAAAAATGCCCGCATCCTTTTTGTGTCTAACTCTGCGCCTATAAAGGTGATACGCTGAGATGGCCGCAGCACAGATTTTTCCCAATTGAAAGTGATTCCCAGCGAGAGACCCAAAGTTACTGTGGCCATCAGCACTCGAATCAGTAGATGCTTAGAGGTGGCAGTGAGGAGCCAGTCGTCTAGATAGGGAAACACTTGGAATCCTAGACTTCTCAGGTGAGCTGTCACCACTGCCAGACACTTGGTGAACACCCTGGGGGCTGTGGTGAGACCAAAGGGCAGTGCACGAAACTGGAAATGACTGGTTCCCAGGCGGAAGCGTAAATGACTCCTGGACTCTTGACGTATCAAAATGTGATAGTAAGCGTCCCTGAGGTCTATGGAGCACATCCAGACATCCTTCTCTAATAACAGGAGAATGGACTGAAGGGTGACCATTCGGAACTTGGACTTTTTCACAAAACGATTTAATGAGCTTAGGTCCAAAATGGGCCTTACGTCCCCTGTCTTTTTTGGCACCAAAAATAATCTCGAGTAAGTTCCTGATCCGATCTGGTCGGCAGGGACAGGCTGGATGACTCCCTTGCTTAGCAGCTTTGAAACTTCTACGGCTGCTTGATCCCATTGACTGGGTGGCACGTCCGGGATTTTCCTTGTAGGAGGAGGGAGCTTGAAGAAGTGGATGAGGTAGCCTCCGGTTACAATGCAAATCACCCACTGATCCTTGGTTATAGATTCCCAAGCCTGTGAGTGTTCCGCAAAACGACCCCCGACTGGCTCCGGAGAAGCACAGCCGGGCCACATCCTAGGGATGGTGAGGGTAGGAGGAACCACGAAAGGAATTGCGGTCTCCAGTGTTATGGGGGCCTCTGCCACCTCTGGGGCGGCGTCTTCCTGAATCCCCCCCCGCCTCTAGAGGGGGGATCACCCAGTGGAGTAGGGAAGAACTTTTGGGATTTTCTGAACCACATTTTCCCTCCTCTCTGGGCCTTGGGGTAAGGTCTAGAGGGAGCGGAAAAACGGGCCCCAGTGGCAGTCAAGGTCTTGCCTTCCTGCTCGCACCGAGTAAGTGTGTCCTTCACCTTGGGTCCAAACAGAGAAGACCCATCAAAAGGGGCGTCGGCGAAGGAAGACTTAAAGGCCTCCGCAAGTGGACACAAGCGTAACCAGGCTTGTCTCCTAAGAGCCACTCCTGTGCCCGCTGCTCTACTCGCCCCTTCGGCTGCATAGGAAATGAGCCTCATGGACGAGTTGACTATAGAAGATAGGGTAGTCATCTGGGCGCCTACGGTTTGGGCTAATGCCTCAGGAAGATTACCCACAAGAGACTCTCCTAACTCCTTGAGGAGGTCCCTCTGGAGCCTGGTAAAATGACAGAGATAGTTCAGCGACCGCAGGGTAAAGGTCGCTGAAGAAAGGGTACGCTTCCCGTACCTATCCATGTTCCTGGAATCCTTATTAGGAGGATGAATAGATGTTGAAGCCCCTGCCACGTCCTGTTGAGTGGCAGATGCCACCACCATCGCATCTACTGCAACACCCTTAGTGAGGAATTCCTTCTGGGGAGGGGCTGAAAGGAACTTATTAGGTCTGGCAGGCACTGGTTCCACTGTATCAGGATGCTCCCACACCCTCCAAGAGATTAAATCTAACAACTCGTTGAAGGGTGGAGACACCCAGGAGGAGGAGGGCTGGGCCCCAAAGGCCTTGAGGAAGACTGACTCCTCAGCGGTAGGGGTTTTGGATTGCCAATCGCCTCTCTGTCTCAAGATCTCAAGGATATCCGAGAAGGAGACGTCATCCGAGGACGATTTTGGGGACCCCTCCGCATCATCAAGGTCAGTATCTGAAGTGACGGACTCATCTTGGGAATCAACGTGCTTCCACTTGCACAGTTTCTTCCTTGGGGGTTCATCCGAAGCAGATTCAGAAGGACCCCCTGGAAGAAGGGAACCCTCTAAGGGGGTATCCTCAGGCCCTGGGGCCCCACTGTCATGGGAAAGAATGTCACCAGAGGCACCAGTACCCAAGTCTAGGGACGGTGAGGTAGAAACTTGCTGAACCGGCAAGGTCATGGCCAGCGCACTCCTCATGGCCTCAAAAGCAGGACCTCCAGAATCTGCAGAGGGCACTTGCTGAGAGACCACGACGGTACCGGGAATACCTGCGGCAGATACTCCGAGGGGAAGACTGGGCATCGAAGAGGCCAGCTCCACAGTGTTGCCCTCGGCCCCCACCGAAGATCTGGTACCAAACCCTGACACCGAGGACAGGGTAGGAATGAAGGTCGGAGCAGAGAAGCTCCAAGGGGGGGGTCTCTGCTCCGATTCGACGATTCCGCTGCGTTCTACCAGCACCGACTCCAACGGCTCCAAGGGGGTTGGAGGAGGAATCAAATGCATGGAATGGGGAATCGGCTCCGAAGCCGAGTGGGCTGGAGCCGAGATCATTTTAGTAAAAACTGGGGACTGGAACAGCCTCTGAATAACCCTATCCAAATCCGAATCCGACAACCTAGAGGATTTGGAGGAAATAGACTGGGGCCGAGACGACTTCTGTCTCGGCTCCGATAAAACAGGGGACCGGCTCCGAAAAGGTTCCAACACTATCGGATCCGAGATCGGAATGGTTTGTAAAGGTGTCGGCGCCGAAGGCGGCTCCGGGGCCTAGGGTGAAGAGTCTGAGCTGCACACCTCCAACAGCTCCGAAACCAAAGGAGCCGAAGTAGGTGATTGGCCTCTCGGTGCACTAACCTCCAGCTCCGACACCAATGGAGCCGAGGAAAGAGGCACCGAAGCAGACCCTTCAGCCATCGGCTCCGAAGCCATTGGAGCCGAGGAAGAAGAGGTCGATCTATGTTTCTTGGATGTCGGCTCCGACTATCTATGCTTTTTGGGTGTCGGGCCCGACAGGCTGGTCGGAGCCGACAATCTTTTCTTTTTGGAAGCTGGAGACGAAGCCAACGCTTCCTCAAATGAAGGCTTAATAAGACCTTTTAGTATTAGCTTGATTTTTCTTTCCTGAAGGACCCTGGAAGAAAAAGCATGACAAACACTGCATGTATCTTGTAGATGCTTAGGCCCTAAACAGTAAACGCAGACAGCATGGCTGTCTGTGATAGACATTTTATAATTACACTTAGCACATTTTTTTAAACCCTGACTTCTGCTCCTTAGACATCTTGAAAACAAGGTAGAAATACACAACAGATCAAAGATACAGTAAACAAAAAATGGACCAATACAAGGGCTAAAGCCCTCTAACTTAAACGGGCTTAGCCCGATACAACAGAAAAACAGAGAAAGAAACAAATTCTAGTCACTCAACAAAACCAAAGCACACAGCGAATGGCAAAGGCCCTCTAATTTAAACGGGCCTTGCCCAGTATATCAGAAGTGCGAGAAAAATATAAAAATTATAACAATTGCCAAACTAAGAAACATACGCTCACAAAGCTGTTAAAACAGCTGTTTGTTGAATTTCTGACAGAAACCCTAAGTCAAAAGACCAAAAAGGTTAAGAAATACACTTAGCTCCAGCCAAGTCGAGACCACGTCCAGCTTGAAAAGCGGCAAACGAGATCTGGGGAAGTAGGTGTGGTGCATTATGGGATAAGGGGGAGCCCAGCCAATGAGAGACTTCGTTCTAGTGTATAGTGGCCGAGACGGAGCCGATGGATCGGCTCCGAACCCATCTGTTATGAATGTAGGCGAGATAGGATCCCATTACATTTTATATTCACCCCTGTTCTGGAAATTAGGAAAAGAGACAGGAAGATTGATAGTCTGATTAATATTGGCTTCTGATGCTACTTTGGGAAGAAAGGAAGGGTTAGTGCGCAGAGAAACCCTGTCCTTATGAAAAGTCATGTAAGGATAGTGCTTGAAGTTCTGACACCCTCCTGGCAGAAGTAATAGCAACCAAAAAGGCAGTCTTCCAAGATAGATACTGAAAATCTACCGAAGCTGCAGGCTTGAAAAGAGGGGAGACTAAAGCCTGAAGCACAAAAGTAAGGTCTCATGGAGGCGTGGGATCCTTCCACTAGGGGTCTTAAAAGAAAGACACCTTTAAGGAAGGTCTTGCAAAGTTTAGAAGAGGCTAATGAAGACATATTTTCACCCATGGGAAAATTAGAAATTGAGGCCAGTTGGACTTTTACAGTGGAGGAAATGGCACCTTGCTGAAAAATCCCTGCCAAAAAACTAATACTGCGGACACAGGAGCAGTAAATGGGTCCAATGCCCACTGTGAAGTCCATACGGAGAACCATTTCCACTTGCTATGGTATATCCTTCTGGTGGAAGATTTGTGAGCTGCCACCAAAATGGTTTTAACAGGAGATGATAAACCAGGAGTCCTAATAATCAGGGGAAATGGAGCAGCCAAGAAGTGAGTTTCAGACTGTCCAGGTCTGGGTGAGGAAACCCCGAGGGATGAGAAATAAGATCCGAAACTGGATCCAAGGTCCATGGTGGAACTACTAGGTGATACCAAAGGGAGGGAAAACAGACTTGGTGAGGCCAGAATGGAGCGATGAGGATCACAGTGCTCCCCAGCCTGTGAACTTTCTGAAGAAACTTCGAGATGAGGGGCAGCAGGAATTGGCATAAAGAAGACCGGGAGGCCAAGCATGGATTAGTGCATCTCTGGGGACATCCTCCTGAGGGGGGTTCAGGACAAAGAACTCGCTGCATTTCGCATTGGAAGGAGATGCGAATAGATCGCAGCAAGGACGACCCCACTTTAGAAAGATTTGCTCGGCCACTGAAGGATTCAGGAACCACTTGTAATGCATCAGGATAGATCTTGCTGAGCCTGTCCGCTAGAATGATGGACCATCCCGGTATGTGCGTTGCCACCAGAAAACAGCTGGTGGAGATCGCCCATTCCCACACTCTCATGGCTTTGCGACAAAGGAGGTAAGATCTGGTTCCTAATTGTTTGTTGATATACTAGACTACAGACATGTCTGTCTGAATCGCAATCATCCCTAAAGGAAGATGGGCATGAAGGGCCTGCAATACAAGAAGAACCATCCTCATCTCCAGGATGTTGATATGCAAACTGGTCTTGGATGGTGACCACATGCCTTGGATTGTCCTTCCCAAGCAATACCCCCTACCCTAGCTGGGAGGAATCCATGGTCACTGTGGTTTTGGGAAAAGATGGAAGAAAGGGACATCCCCTGACTAGGACCGGGGAATGAATCCACCACCGAAAAGAGTCCCTGCATGCTCAGGAGATACGGACCACATGAGACAATGGTAGGGCTAACAGAGGCCACTGGACTGCTAGAGTCCACTAAAGAATCTGCATGTGAAATCGTGCTAGGGGTAATAGGTTGATCGTGGCCGCCATAGACCCCAATGCCCTCAGAACTGTCTCTGCTGTCTGAACGTGGGCTTGAAGGATGTACAAGACGTGTAACTTTAGACTGTGTACCCTGTCTGGGGTGAGGAAAAGTCATTTGGATAGTGTCCAACCAAGCCCCAATGAAGTCTATGATCTGAACAGAGGGGTCAGTGATGACTTGCTGAGATTGATGGTGATGCCCAGTCTTTTTTCTAGTAAGAGGAAATAATCCTTGGCTCGGCAGAGTAGATGCTTGGTGGAAGCAGCAAAGAGCTAATCGTCCAGGTAAGGGAAGACCCGAATACCCTGAAGCCTCAGGTGAGCCGCCACTACTGCCATCACCTTGATGAACACCCCGGGGGCTGTGATGAGACCAAAAGGAAGGGCTCTGAACTGATAATGATTGGCTCCCAGCCAGAAGTGGAGAAACCTCCGAGAGCACCTGTCCATCTCTATATGATAGTACGCATCCTGGAGGTCAATTGAGCACATCCAATCTTTCGCTTGCAGGTAGTGCAGGATGGATTCAAGAGTGACCATCGGGAATTTCTCCTTGGCTACTGACAGGTTCAAGGTGGATAGATCCAGAATGGGTCTTAGGCCCCCGTTTTCTTTGGCACTAAAAAGAACCTGGAATAAATGCCTGATCTGGATTGGCCTAGGGGGACGGGCTGGATAACTCGGTTTCTTAGCAGCTTGTCTATCTCTAGCGCTGCTTCCTCCCTTTGCTCAGGTGGAGCATATGGGAGGTGGTTTGGTGGGAGAGGTGGTTCACTGAATGAAATGGAATAACCTCTGGATATAATTTGTAACACCCAATGATATGTGGTTGTGGACTCCATGCCACTGGGTGTAGCGATAGGCGACCCCCGACTGCCTAAAGAGATGAGCAGTTCGGCAGCCCTTCAGGGCTGCTGTGCGGGTCTGTTCGAGAACGGTTCTCGAGACCCAAGGTTTCCTGGACCCCCTCTGCCTCTATGACGGCATCTATCATAAACCCTTCTGCCTCTGGGAAAGGATGAGCCCTGAGTGTCCCGGGAAAACGCCTGAGACTTCCGGAGCCACATCTTCATCGTCCCTCGCTGATTCCTACAGAAGGATCTTTGAGGGGCGGAGAAGCGGATCCTGATGGCAGACAGTGTCTTCCCATCCTTCTCACTCTGGACCAAGGTCTCTCAAACAGACTTCCAAAACAAGGAAGAACCGTCGTATGGGACATTTGCATATGATGCCTTAAAGAGTTCTGAGAATTAAGCCGGAGCCAGGCATAGCGCCTCATAGCAATGCCAGAACTGGCTGCCCTGGGGGCTCCCTCTGTGGTATGGGAGAGAAGACGCATGGACATATTAGCTACTGCCTTGAGAGTGGCCATCTGAGCAGAGAACATCTTCTTGCCCTCCGCCAACATGGACTCTAGGGTCGACTTTGAGATTTCCTTGACCAAGTCTCGCTGCAGCCAAATAATGTGTGTCATATAGTTCAGCGCTCTTATAGAAAAAGTCGCTGAAGCTTACACCCGCTTCCCTAGACAGTCCATAGTCCTTGACTCCTGGTCAGCAGGAAAAACTGTAGACCTCTCCTGCACGGACTCTTTCTTGGTGGCGGCTGCCACCACCATACCATCCTCCAGGGACCCCTTATTCCAACAAGTCCTATCTGGAGGGGGCTAAGGACCTTATCAGGGCGCCTGTGGGTGGGCTCTACAGTTTCTGGTTCCTTCCATGCTAGAAATGTTATAAGGTCCACAAGCGGAGCCGGGGGAGGGGACAACCAGGAAGAAGATGGGCCCGTGCCAAATGCCTCGAGGAACAATGACTCGTATGAAGTTGTTTTTTTTGGCAGACTAACCCACCCCCCCTTTGGCAAAGGAATGGGGGTGACCGGGGAGAACCTTCCCCTTCCTCAAAGTCAGTGTCTTCGGTAAGGAACTCGGGAGGGGAATCCAGGTGCCTCCTTTTACACATCCGTTTGCAAGGAACCTCATCAGTGGGAGTCTCTGTCTGGGGGAGGACTCGCAAATGTATTGCTGTTCCCTCGGGGAGCTTTCTAAGGCAAACTGGGCACAGGCTGTCTCTGAGACGGCAAGATGGTTGGGGCAGTACCCAAAACAGAGGGAGTCAGGGCGGAGCCAGAGGACGAGATGGTCAAGGGCCTCGACGAGCTTGAGAGAACCCTCTCTACCACGTCAAAAGCCGAAGAGGAACGGACATCCTGTGAAGTGCCAGTAGGAGTCATCCCCCTCTGACCCGACAGGGGAGTCAGAGCTGAGACTCCAGGAGCTGAGATACTGAGGGAAAGACTGCCCTCAGACACACTTGGAGCCAATAGCAACCCCTCGGATCCATCACCAAGGCTACAGCTCCGAGAGTTTGGATCCGACACACTCAAGGCAATGGACGATGTTGAGGTACAAGGTACCATTGGCGCCGACACCCCGACCTCGAGGGTTCTCAGATCCAAAGGCTCCGAAACCGACGTTTGGATCGGAGAAGAAGTGATTGGAGTAAAGAAGGACTGCGAGCTACCTGCTCCGGAGGGAGAGGGGGCAGGCAAGACTCCCATCTGGATTTAGGTGCAGATGAACTTCCACATCGTCGTCTCCATCTCCGCTTCGCTAAGGCTCCAGGTTCAACGAGAGGAAGAGGAGGCCAATGACACTGGCCTGAAGTGCCGATGAAGGGAGGCCCAAACAGAAGATCAGATCCGGGACTCCTACGGATCAGGGGAAAACCTGGGAGAGTGGAGCCGGGGAGAACCGGGCCTGGTCAGTGGCTTGGATATCGGCGGAGGCCCCTCCAGAGCCGAGCAGTCAGGTGACCATTTTTCAGTCTATCTTTTTTATGCTGCTTCTCTCCTTCCCCAGCCCTCTTGGTGGAAGTTTGAGTCCCAGAGGCCTGGGACGGAGAAGAAGCTGAAGCCGTGGTAGAAGCCAGGGGTGTACAGGCTGCCGTCCTCGAGGAGGGAAGTAAGCCCTTTAGAATAAGCTTATCCCTCCTGTCCTTATGGGCTCATGTGTTAAACCCTGTACAGATAGGACAGGGGGTAAAGCAGGTGAGCAGTACCCAGGCATACCACGCACACAGTGTGGCCATCGGCTGGGGAGAGCTTATGGCTACACTCTGTGCACTTCCTAAACCCTGATTTTGGGGTATTGGACATACTCCCAAACCTGCTAGCAGAACACACACACACAGAAAACTATTAGAGAAATAGAAAAAGGACCGAAAAAAACAACTCACTTACCCAAAAGATGCTCAGAGCTCAGAACACGATGCTAGCTGTTTCAGCAGCAAACAAGATCTGAATGGAAGAAAGACTGGGGCATTATGGGTAAGGGGAGGAGCTTAGTGCTTGGATCAGATACTGGATATGCGGCCGTGTTGGAACCGATTCGGATCCATAACCCACAGGTTGAAGACCAAATTAAGTAAACTACTTCGGATCATCAGATCTGAGAAGGAGCTATAGGGTGAAAAGGGGAAGTCTGCTCACAGATCCTGTGGGGGATGGAGCTGGCAAACCCTCGTCTGAATCTGTGCCTGAAGAAACTGTCTCATCAGCCTATTCACATCATTCTCAGATAAACTACAAGAGGACCTGCTGGAGGAAGATGCTGAAAGTGGTCTTAAAGGTTTCCTAAGAGAGACCTCCTGGAGGGGAGGTCTCCATGCTGGCACATTTGGCTCCAAGCTAGCGAGGTGGAGCCAGAGGTAAAGGATGACAAGGTGGAGATGAGAGGGTCGGTTTTGAGGACTTTGGATCAGAGGACTTTGGCGCCTGACAGATTCAGAAACAGAGGAAGAAGACCTGTCCGGGGAAATTTTCCTGGCTTCTTGAATCTCCTTGTGTTTTCTGGAGGGGGTTGAGACCCTGGCGAGGAAGGAACATCAGGAGAGGAAGATGAAGGAAGCAAACCCTTGAGAATGAGTTTGTTCATCTGATCTGTCAAAGCAGGCAGATGGAAAGCCTCACAAACTCACAAGAGCTATCTAGATGAGCAGGCCCTAGACAGTACATGCACTCTCTGTGGACATCGGATAACGGGATCTTGTGCCCACAAGAAGTGCATTTCTTAAACTTCAAAGGTTTATTTGATATGGTATCAGAATTGGACTCCATCATAATTAACTAGTTAAGATTTTTTTAAACTAACAGAAAAACTTGACTAACTAGCAAGTACAAAGATAAGAAAAAATTGAAACAGGGTAGGTAAATAGAGAGCTAAGACAAGAAAAAAAATTATAATCACTAAACTGACTCATAGTCTTTGCTAAATCATCCAAAACACCTGAGGAGCTCTGGAGCGATGAAACCTCGAAGCTTACTCAATGAGTGGCAAATGAGATCTGAGGTAGACTGGGGTAATTAGGCATTATGAGTAGGACTGGAGGAGCTCGAGCTTTGAATCTCCAGCTTGGAAGATGGCTGAGGAAGGAATGACAGTGACAACATCAGATCTGAATATTAACAAAGGTAACAATAGTATCAAATGTTCCTGTGCCAATAGTAGTAAATATTAACCATTATGCAATACTTTGTTGGCTTTTAGTGTGGCTAGAAAAATCATTACCAAGAAATTGAAGTCTGATTCAATACCTTTGTTTAAGCAATTTCTTATTTTAGCTGCAGCTGCATGTAAGAAGGAAAAAGGAAACTGAATTTAAGAGCTGTAACTTGTATTAAGAATGAACATTGCTGGGATAGTTTAGAATTGTTAGTTTCAAAATATGAAAAAACATACTGGTGATCCATCCATCCACAACACCTTTTTCCCCCCATTTTTACAAATACTGTGAAATAAATGCAAACCTGTGAGCTGCTGAAGGGATACCGTGGAAAAAATGTAGTATAAATCCAAAGACCACCATTGATACACCACAACGGAAGGAATATATCCACAAAATAGAACAAATGCAATGATATTAAAACAAATCAAACTTTATTAAAGTAGTAAAATCAAAGGTGCATATGCAGAGTAAACCTAGTGTTCAAAACACATACAGGATAAGCGCTTTCAGCCGTAGCCTTCTTCAGATTCTGTTTCCATTTTAATCAGTTTTCCAATTAAAATCATTATCAACCGATCACAAGTTTCTCTATGAACCAACGCCTTCTTTGCTAACCAACTGAAAAAATAGCCAATAAAATGCACTTAAAGTGACCCGCCTTTCGATCAAACCAATTATCAGCATTTGCCTTTGCTTCTTTCCTTCCCTGTTTAATTGGGATGGTGCCATTGAAACCTATACTAAAAGGAAGAAGCAAAGGCAATGCTGATAATTGGTTAGACTGAAAGGAGAAGAGTCAGTTTGCAAAGAAGGTATGACTTTGTGCCCCTTTCTGTTAACATATCACATTGCTGTTGTCTGTGTAAACCTGCAAAGGACCCAGAATCGAGAGAGAATACAAGGCATGTACAGACAAAAGCAGAGCGCCCATCTCTTTTACAGTGACACAATATCACAGTTTTTAGGGAGTCCATGATGCCAGACCCTGATACTGTTGGAAGGAGACCCCCCCCAACACCATGGATATAAAACATCTGTATAAAGCACCTGAGTGGATGATAAAGCTTGAAATGGCAGACCTGGATTCAGAAATATCTGATGAATCCACCACAGAAATTGCAGTGTCAGACAAGACAAGAGAGGAATGTAAAACTTCAGGGGATGAAATGTTGAAGCCTGATTGTCTTTGGATACTACTGAAGCGTTCTCATGTGGAGTCTGGTGAAATGAATAATAGGAATGGTGGAAGCCATGCATCCCACAGCCCACCGAAACCTCTTTCAGACATCACTTGTAAAGGAAGAACCTGGAAGAAAGTGGTCAAGGAGACCTTGGAAGGAGGAAGAAAAGCAATCAAAGGAAAGATACAAATCTTGCATTTCAGAAAAACTTGATTCAGTGAAAGAGTCAGAACAGATTGTTTGAGACTGAGGGTGAATCCCACACTCTGAAGCAGAACCATAGTAAAGCTAAGATTCTGATGAAGCTACTGCTGGGAAGGAGACTGACTAAGAAGGTTATCCAGATTTGCAAAATCTGGATACCATGTAGTCTGCAGTAAGATGTGACTGGAGACAGATATACGGTAAAGACTCCCAGAGCTGTAAGAAGGAACAAAACTCAAAGCAGAAAACTGATCATGTGAGGAAGAAACAGAAACATAAAACATTTTCTGAAGAGAGGAATGGGAATGCAAACATAAGCATCCTTCAGGTCCAGTAAGATCAGACAAGCCTGAGGAAGTAGCAATGGGAACAGGGACTGGAGAGGCAACACTGAGAGGACTCTCAGAAAAAGTGTTGAGAATGGAGAGATCCAGAATGGGCCTTCAAAAGCACTCTTTCCTGGGAAACAGAAACATCTTTGAATAAAGCCCTGTGCCTCTCTTGGAGGGAGGAAAAGGCTGAATAGTTCCCAGAGCCAAAATACCCTGAAAATGGGAGGAAAATCAGGAAGTCAGCAAAGTGAAGGCTGCGGAATCCCTGAAAAGGGTAGAAGGGATTTTCAAACCATGACGTTACCTTTTTGTATAATGGAAAGGACCCATGAATCCATGGTGATCTACTGTGAAAAGGGGATGAACAGAGTCAACCAGAGGGAAGGAGGAATCTGGCCAAGGGCAGGGAAGGATAAATGTCAAACAGAAGTAAATTTGTCAAGAAAAGAGGAATTTTGACCCCTAGAATCCTAAGCATGTTTACCTGAAAACAACCTCCTGTAAGATTTCTTACCCTTTAAGAAAGGCTTCTGCTGCCTAAATGCACAAAGGAAGACACAGAAGGATAGTTTCTTTGAAACTTGGGGATAGGGGAAAGAAAAACCTGTTTGAGGTCTTGCATAACCTTCCCTTTATCCTGTACGGTTTGAAGAAGCTCAGTAGCTGCAGAACCAAACACATTTTGGGAGTCCAAGGGAGAATCCAACAACCTGGCTTTTATATCTTCAGGAAGAGATCGTAACCAAAGCCACAAGTACCTGCTTAAAACAGAACTTGAGGAAGCTATCCAAGAAGATACATCAGCAGCATCACAACTGCATTTGCTAGAATGGCAACCCACTTGAAAAGCAGAACTCAATAAAGAAATAGCAGAAGTCAGCTTTGGAATCAGGCATGTCATCAAAATGCCACAAAGGTAAGACGAAGAGCCAGCACATACCTGGTCATATAGGTTTGGTAGTTTATGACTCTGAAAACCAAGGTGACAGAGGTGTAAACTTTTTCCCATACCTATCTGTAGGCCTAATGTCCTTGTCAGAAGAGAGAAGCTTAAAAGAAGCCAGTATGACTGCAGGTTAGAGGAGGGATTTTTGTATAAAAATGTTTGTGTCTCAGGCACCTAGTAAAATCTGTCAGGTTTCTTAGGTGCAGTTGGCTGGGGCTCAAAAGCTTGGAAAGCAGCAGTAAATGGGTCCAGAAGGGCTTCTATCACAGGATGGACTGCAGAAGACCTGGGAGAAACCATTTGTAAAAGGGCATAATACCTCTTTTGGACTTCAGAAACTTGGGAACTCTCACACTGAAAGTGCTCTATCATTTTTACAATGGTGTTACCAAAAGAAAGCTCCTCAATATGAGAATTTGGAGAAAGAGTGTCCCCCCATCCTCTGACCCTAGATCAAGAGGAGAATGGATCTGAGAAGAATATGTTAGGAAGTCTTCTCCAGAATTTAGTTCCACATCTTCTAAGTCAGACTCTCTAAGCCTTTTAGAAAGAGTGGAAGAAAAAGGAACAGTAGAAGGCACAGACAATTGTTGGAGGGGTTTTAAGGTTATAAAAGTCCTTAAAAAGACCCGGACTGAAATCCTACCACCCTTTACATGGATTCTTGGCTGCAGGAGCTACATGTTTGGACTTCTATTTTTTCTTCAGAGGAACCTCAGCCATTAAAAGCTTAGGTGGCTCCTAGCTTCCTACTACTTCAGTCAAGGAAATGGGAACCTCTCCTCTACAAGTATATGGGGAATCCCCCTAGGCCATTCCGAACTAATCAGTCACGGCTCCCACTTCTCCTGTGAAACAGACAAATGCCCATCCTTGGCAAACATGTGAAAACCCAACCCCATGCCTGCCTCCAACAGGGTCAAGATACAGAGAGAGATTGCAGCATAACTGGACATTCCTTCGGTTCTTCATCCAACCTGACAAAGATGTCTAGCAGAGGCTGGACAGCAGAAGTCTCTAAACATAGCTTTTTCAACTTCTTCTTAACATGGCTGAACATCTGCGTGTGCATATTCAGAAAAAAGAAGTTATGTCCTTACCATAACGTTCCATCTGTATTGTCACTTTTTTCATCTCTCTCTCATATAGGTCCAGATCCAATCCAACATGGCCGTTTGCAAGCCTGTGGCACCCAAAAAGCTCTTGGATACTTCCCCTTACCCAAAATGCATCTGTTCCCATTACCTCAGATCTTGTTTGCTATAATTATATCCATAGAAAGAGGTAATTTTAGTGGTCAACACCTAAAAGGATCTTAAAGAAGACCATTTCTGGAGTATAAGGAAAAACAACTGAATTTTTGAGAATCTCTTCCTATTCAACCAAGAATCACAAAGAAGGGGGTTGGAGGGTGGGGATGTGAGCAGAGATGAAAAATCAACAAAACAGATAGAATGCTATGGTGAATACATAACTTCTTTATCTGACATTGTCCCATATGTAAGGATGAGATGAAAAATTGAGAGAGTCCCCAGCTACTTCTACCCCGGGTGGACTCACGGGAGAATGTTCCTCAGAACCATCGCTTCAAAGGAAGCCCTTTCCCTGTTGACAAAATCTAAGCTGTATTAAGTGATAAAGATATGATGGCCTGCCCACGTGCCTGCTGCAGAAATATCATCCAAGGAAGCATTTGTTTGGAAAACTACAGATGTGGCCATGACCCTGGTTGAGTGAGCTTGAATGGATTTGTAAGGTTTCACATCTTTTGAGGTATAAATGACAGAAATGCAACTAGAAATCCATTTTAATAAAGTAACTTTGGAAACTGGTTGGCCTTTCCTAGGGCCTGCAAATGCAATAAACAAATGGCTTGCTTTCCGAAACTCTAGTTCTATGTAAACAGACACGTAACTGTCTATGAACATCCAACAAATGTAGTACATATTTGCCCTTATTACTTAAATTAGGGAATAAAACAGGCAAATGTATAGTCTGATTAATATTTGTTTGTGAAACAACTCTGGGCAAAAAGGAGGGGTTGGTACACAAAGAAACTCCAAATACAGGGGCTGGGAAGATAGTGCCTCAATTTCTGATATCCGTCTCATAGATGTGATGACCACCAAAAGGATAGTTTTCCAGGACAGGAACTTAATATCACAAGTTGCTGTAGTTTTGAAGGGTGGTTGAACAATCAGACGTAGAACCAAATTAAGATCCCAAGGGGAGAAGGGTCCTTGAGGGGAAGTTGTAACAACATGGTCCCTTTTAAGAAGGCTGTGCAAAGTTTATGGGAAAAGAGAGACATATTGTCTATCCTAATGTGAAAGTTTGAAATGGCTGCTAACTGGACCTTAATAGTAGAAGCCGTACCTCTGTTATTAAATAGATAGGCTAAAATTTCTAGGATGCAGTGAATGGGAGCCATCAGAGGATTTATATTTTGTTGTTGAGCCCAAATTATAAACCTCTTCCCATTTACTGCTATAGAGTTTTTGAGTGGATGACTTATGGGATAACATTAGAATATGACGGATCAGGGAGGACAGCACACGCTATCTGGCAATCAACGAAACTGGAGAAACCAGGCTGTCAGCCTGAAGTTGTGAAGTTTGGGATGAAGCATGCCTGTTGGGTGTGACAGTAGGTATGGACGAGGTTCCAGAATCCAAGGCTCTTTCTGTAGATGAGGCCAGTGGTAAGGAAACCAGATTTGTCAAGGCCAATACAGGGCAATAAGGATTACCATTCACTTCAACCTGTTGGCTTTCTGAAGGAAGTTTGGAATCAATGGGATGGGGGAAAGGCATGCAAAAGTCTAGGAGGCCAATCGTGGACTACAGCATCCCTTGGGGACTGCCCCGGTGGGGGAATTAGGACAAAGTAGCTGCTGCTGCATTTGTTGTTTAGGGGAGAGGCAAAGAGGTCGCAGCAGGGCTGGCCCCATGTGCACAAAATGTTCTCTGCTATGTTCTTGTAACGGACCACTCATGAAGCATGAGAATGGCTCTGTTCAACTTGTCCGCTATGATGCTGGACCTTCCTGGAATGTGCGTTGCTACAAGAAAACGGTTGGATGAAATCACCCATTGCCACAAACTGAGCAAGTCTCGACACAGAGGGTATGATCTGGTTCCTCCTCGCTTGTTTATGTACCAAACCACAGACATGTCTGACTGAATCACTACAGTTCCCAGAGGAAGGGCAGTCTGAAATGCCTGGAACGCTAGAAGCAATGCCCTCATCTCCAGGATGTTGATGTGCAGCTTGGCATTTTCTGTGGACCAGGTGCCTAGTACCATCTTTCCAGATAATGCCCCCCCCATCTGGGAAGCATCCGTGGTCACCATAGCTTGTGGTTGAGGGGGAACAAATGGTCGACTTTTGTGTCACCTGTTCTTAATGAGTCCACCATGATAGGGTCTTTTCTGCATATGTTTGTTATAAAAATTTAGTAAGACATTGGATGATGAATTATTGAACAATGAGCAGCTAAAAGCCACTGTAAGATTCGCATGTGAAACCTGGCTAATGGTACTAATACAATCGCCGCAGCCAAAGATCCTAACCCCTGTAAAACATGGCAAGCAGCCACCTTCTTGTTTCTGATTAATCTTGAAGTTTGTCATCTGATTGTTAACACTCTGGAAGGAGGAAGCTTCACAATCATTTGATTTGTGTCTAACAGTGCCTCTATGAATTCTAGTGTTTGAGTGGGTTCCATATGAGACTTTTGGTAATTTATGGTTATTCCTAGTTCGAAACAAACTTGAAAAACAGAGTCTCTTGCGTGGATAAGTAGATACCTGGTCAGGGTGGATATGAGCTAGTTGTCTAAATAAGGAAACATACAGAATCCTTGTCGTCTTAGGTGAGCCATGCATTTAGTGAACACTCTGGTGGTCATAGTGAGACCAAGGGGCAGTGCTCTGAACTGGTAATGACTGGCTCCCAGGCACGAGAGTAGTTATCCTCTGGAGCATCTGTCCATTTTTATACGGTAGGATGCATCCTGAAGATCTATAGAGCACATCCAGTCATCCTGTTCCAGAAAAGGAAGTAGGGACTGTACTGTGATTATTCGGAACTTGCAACGCCGACCTGACTTGTTCAATTTGCTGAGATCCAGGATTGATCTCCAGTCCCCTTTTTTCTTTGGAACCAAAAAGAACTTTGAGTATGTTTTGAATCCTTTCTGATCTTGGGGGACCTGTTTGGATGATTGTTTTCTCTAGCTGTTTTTGGATATGAATGACTGCCTGATCCCTTTGACTGGGTGGAATGTCTGGGATTGTCTTGCTGGGAGGTGTTTGTTGAGAAAAGGGAATTTGGTAACCCCTGGATGTTATCCTTTGCACCCACAAATCGAAAGCTAATTTTTGCCAGGCTCTCCAGTGCATCATCGACCCCCAATTGCCTGCAGAGGTGGACAACTGTGCCTCCTTTCATGAGCGCTGAAAAGGCTTCCAAAAGAAAGACTCCCAGGACACTTGGTTCTGCGGACCTCCTTTGCAGGGAGGGTGACATCTTCCATTATTGTTTCCCCTTCTGCCTCTGGGGGAAAACTCTCCATGTGTGTCTTGGTAGGAGACTTAAAATTTCTTCAACCACATTTTCCTGCTGCCTCTCTGACCTTTAGGATAAGGTCTCTGAGGAGCTGAAAAATGCATGCCCATGGCAGAAAGGGTCTTATCTTTCTTCTCACACCTGGAAAGCATATCTTTGACTTTGGCACCAAAAAGAGATGTGTAATCAAACAGAGCACTGAAGAAGGAAGACTTAAAAGGTTCCACAAAATTGCAAAGGTGCATCCAGCCATGCCTCCTTACAGAGATGACAGAACTCGCTGCTCTGCTTGTTACTTCGGCTGCATGTGGGATGAGCCTCAGAGAAGAGTTGGCAATAGAATGCAGGGTGGCTAACTGGGAAGCTACCTTCTCTTTAGCTCCCTCAGTCACTGCTCCTTCAAGGGTATCTGAAAGCTCCTTGATCAGATCCCTTTGTAACCTGGTGAAATGTGAATAATAATTCAGCGACCGCAAGGCAAAGGTTGCTGAAAAGAACACATGCTTCCCACACCTATCAATCGGCCTAGAATCCTTGTTAGGAGGATGGATAGTTAAACTATCCTTGGAGAGTTCCTTCTTAGTTGCTGCCGTCACGACCATGGCATCTACTACATCCCCTTTTGTCTAGAAGGACTTATCAGACGGGGGTGGTTATAATTTTATCTGGTCTCCGGGGAACAGGTTCGATGGAATCCAGGGTCTTCCATGCCCTCTGAGAGATCAGACATATGAGCTCACTGGTGGGCGAAGTCACCCAGGAGGTGGATGGGCAGGAACCAAAGGCAGCCAGGTACACAGACTCCTCAGGCGAAGGACTGCTGGACTGTCAGTGCCATTTCTGAGTGCAGCCAGAGAGTGACCATGTATGAGTGTAATAGCTAGTTTGTTATAAGTTTATCGAAGTCAAAATTAAGCCTCAATCCTGATGTGTTTGTACATTATAAAGCTGGTTGAACAGAACCCATGAAGGCTCGTCTGTTTTATCCTGACTGGACGAGTGGCATGGTGTAAGAACCGGGATTCCAGAGACTGTTTCTTGGAACTACGAGGTGCAGAGTTAACAGTGAAGGTAAACTAAGAGAAATGAGCACAAAAAAGGGCCAGAAATGAGCCAAAGGTAATGAAAACTTGCACAAATTATTTGCTTTATAAAAAAGATAAAACTGAGCACTACAAGAGCACAAAGTGCATTATTAAATACGGGAAAGACACAACAGGTTTATTAATTAAACAAAATGTTTAAAGTTAAGATATCTGATAAACCAATTATTAGAAAAGCACATAAGGGGTTTGGAATTACCTTGGAATTGCAAAACTAGCATGTTTAAAGTAAAATGGGCATGTTTAGAGTAACCAAAAAATAAGAAAGTAGTTGCAGCGGTGCACATGACTCGGACAAGGGCCACAATTCAACAAAAATAAAATTAAATCGAAGAGTTTATTGTAATAACTTAGTGCTTTCATCCTGCTATAATCAGGACTTCTTCAGAATAATCCTAATACACAAAAACAGCATTTAAATACCCTGACAAATCATCACTAATGGCACCAAAAGAATACATAATTCAATTAGTTTAAAGAAAATTTGTCCTTCATTCATGTGAATTCCCAAACCCATAAAATAATATCAAAAGAGTTAGAATCTGTTAAAAACCTTAAGATAATTACTAGCAAAGTTAATATTTAATTAATAGTTTAAATTAAACTGAATTAGATCACAGGGACATAGAAACAGTGTATACCAATCAAGGTATACATTCTGAGACAAACAAATATATACAATTATTACTTAAAACAATGTACAGACATAATATACTGAGCAAATGTGAAGTACTAAACCATGCTGTATGCCAACTTGTTGACACAATAAATGTGCACATAATCCCATGTTCAAAGTTTTGATGCTCTACCCTTTAAAATAGGTTTAACTGATGCATAATCATTTAATCTAGGATAGTGAAAGTGTTTAGTTTAAACTGCCGCCAAGTCTCCCTATAATCCAACCAATTCTCCTAGTTTCCCCCTCTGGGATCCATATTTACCTGTTGCAAAATAGCAAATGAAAATTCAGTATGTGTTGGTTGCACCAAGGTGTGTTTAAACAAGGCATTGTTAGAATTGTTTGTCCTGATACTACGAATATGTTCATAAATGCACTTGCTCAATGGTCTTTCCATTTTTCCAATGTAAAAACATGTGCACCCCCTACACATAGCTAAATAAACAATCCCTTTGCTGGAACAATTACCCCTTTTAAAGTAAATCTTGCTATGAAGATTACTACCTAACGTTAACAGTCTCTTCTTCAAAAATAAACTTACAGTAAGAGCATGTTCCACTTCTTTTAGTACCACCAGTGAATTTATTCCTATTAGGGCAGCCACGGCGGTGTAGCGGTTGGCGTTGCTGCCTCACAGCAAGAGGTTCTCCGGTTCGATCCTCAGCTGGGGTGCCTTCTGTGCGGAGTCTGCATGTCCTCCCTGTGGTTGCGTGGGTTTCCTCCAGGTGCTCCAGTTTCCTCCCACATCCCAAAGACATGCTGTAGGTGGATTGGACACTCTAAATTGGCCCTAGGTGTGAGTGTGTGCATGTGTGTGCCTTCTGTGGAAGGTTGGGTGCCGGGCTGGCAACTCGACACTGTAAAACTCCACTGCCAATCATGAGCGGACAGGTGATCCGCTGTGGCAACCCCTAACCGGGAAAAGCCGAAAGAAGAAGAAGAAGTGAATTTATTCTTATTAGCTCTAAAACCCTTTTCAAAAACAGATTTAAACTTCTTCCCTGTTTTAAAAACAAACTTGGGGTCTATAAACAATTTCCCAACTAAATCAGGATTAAATCCCAACATCTTCCAGTTGTTGGATACAATACCCTTTACAAAAGTAGCAGCATAATTATATTCTAAAACCATTGCTCTATTAAAATCCCCTTCTGACCTTGTCTGTATGTTAACCTTCTACATCTGTTTAGTACCCAATAATGGCTTAAATTTTGACCCCCTCCCCCCAACCTGATATGACTTCCTGTGAAACCTCCATAATTAAACTTTCTGGGTAGTTATTTTCTTTACACAACCCAATATGAATTTTGTTTCTTGTAAAAAGTCTTCAAAGTTTGAGATCATCCTTGCCTCTCTAACAATTTGGCCTTTCACAGGTACAGAGTTAACAGTTAAGGTAAACTAAGAGAACCGAGCACAAAAAAGGGCCAGAAACGAACCAAAGGTAATGAAAACTTGCACAAATGATTTGTTTTATAAAAAAGTTAAAAAGGAGCATTACAAGGGCACAAACCACATTATTAAACAAACGAGAGGCACAAAGGTTTATTATAGGTTCATAGGATCATACTAGGCTATCTGCCCTGGGGCATTTATAAGCCTAGCCTGATTGCGTTTGGCTTACGCCACCCCTTGATTTGAGTATACTGTGCCCTTTTTAAAGTTTAGTTTACTGTGCCTCTGTCTAATAGTGACAGGGAAGTAATCCCCGGGACAAACCTACGATCCCCCATCCACTCATTAAGATTCTTCTTGAAGAGAGTCAGTGAGGTGCTCTGCCTAACATGAATTGGAATTCTATTCCAGGGCAAAGGGAGCCTCTGGGTTATGAATCTGTCCCTCCAGCATGTTCTATTTATTTCTGTGCTGAGGTTCAGGTCCCTCGAGCGCGTGGCTCTAAGGGATTTAGATTTACTGAGGTGGAGCATGTCCATTAATTCATGGTTGGACATAGCTTTATATGTCAGGCATAGATCGCCTCGAAGTAGGCGGTATGCAACTGAGTAGAGCTGGAGTTTTTTTAACCGAGCAGCATATGGCATCTGTTTGAGTCCCTTGATCCTCCTGGTGAGGTACTTTTGGGGTCTTTCTAATTGCTGCAGGTGTCGGGTAAGGTACATCCCAAAGGGGGCATCGTATTCTATGATGGGCCTGATGAGGGATGAATAAAGGGGCATGATTACCTCTCTTGATCTAGATGTGAATCCTTTCATGATGAGGTGGGCTATGTAGAAGGTCTTTCTAACCACTTTGGCAATGTGGTTGTCAAAGGAGAGATTGCTATCAACTTGGGTCCCCAGATCCCTAATTACTTTCTCTGTACTTAATGGGTTACCACCTATGTGGTAATTTGTGGGCACATTGTTTTTGCCAAAGGATATGACTATACACTTTTTGGCATTTAGCTTTAGACCATGGCTCTGGCACCAGTTATCCGTCTCTGCGAGACCTTTTTGAAGGATGTTCGTGTCAGCTGGAGAGTCGATTATGGTGCCCAGTTTGTAGTCATCTGCGAACTTGGTGAGCCATAGTCCTCCCACATTGGCCTGTACCTCAGAAAAGTAAATACCGAACAAGAGAGGTCCTAGGACAGAACCTTGTGGGATGCCACTTGTGACCGGTTTTGAGTCTGACATGGCTCCAGCAACTCTGACTCTGTGGGTTCTGTCTTTGAGCCAGTTTGCGACCCATCTTGTGACATAGGGGTTTATATTTAGGCTGGATAGCTTATCTATGATGCCCGAGTGGGGTATTGTGTCAAATGCCTTTGCGAGGTCCAGATAGGCTGTGTGGACTACCTTCCCTTCATCAATGGCCTTGGTGACTGTTTTGAAGAAGTCGACCAGGTTCAAAAGGCAGGATCTGCCCTTGACAAAGCCAAATTGGGTAGGATCTAGTGTCTGTAGGTCCCCAATGTCTTTGTTTATGAGTTCCATGATGATCCTCTCCATAGCCTTACAGACTAGGCTAGTCAGGCTTATGGGGCGATAGTGTCCAGGGTCCGCAGAGGCGCCACCTTTGTGGAGTGGGACCACTGTTGCTGTACGCCATTCTTTGGGCACATATCCTGTAGTGAGGCTGAGATTGTACAGCAGTTTTACTTGAGGGATTAGTTCTTCTTGGAGTTCATGTAGGACGCAACCCGGGACGCCATCTGGTCCCATGGAAGCAGTGTTATTTGCTTTGGAGAGGGCGGCCTTCACCTGAGCATCAGAGATGTTTGGGAGGGTGCACTCTGCCGGGATAGATTCTTGCTCTTTTGGGGGGAGGGGGTGAAGAAGTTTGCACTGAACCTGTCTGCCAGGATATTGGCGATGTCTGTGGGTTCAGTGTATTTTTTGTCGCTTAGAATCAACTCAGAACAAGTCTTGGAGTTTCATCCCAGGTTCCTAACATAACTGAAAAAAGCCTTATGATTGTCTTTAGTGTCCTGTGCAATTTTTCTCTCGAAGCTGGCCTTGGAGGATTTTATGAGGGATCGTAATTGTTTGCTAGTACTGATCAGAGATGCCTTCCCTTTTAGGGATTTTGCTCTATCATGTAGTAGCTTCCTCCTTCTGTTGTACAGTTTATTTATGGCTGGGGTCCACCTGACTGGACGCCTGCCTTTGGATGACTGGGTCTTGATTTTGTTTGGGATAGCATGATCCATGCATTCCTGGAGATGTCCGTAGAATGCATTTATATAGGATTCTGCAGTTTGGGCCGTAGTTTCCACTGGCCCTGGGGCCTTGAAGGATTCCACTTCGATTTTGAGAAGTGTGAAGTTCGCTTTTGAGAAGTTTTTCACTGTGGTTTTCTGGGCTGTGGGTGGGGTCGGGATGTGGATATCCAGTGAAATTAATTTATGGTCTGATCTTACTAATGAGGGATATACTTCTGGTATGGAGCACAGAGTCCCCATGTTGGTAATGATCAGGTCTAGTATGTTTTCCCCTCTTGTGGGAGTGGTGACTAGTTGTTCCATAGCATTTGAGTTTATAAATTCCAGGAACCTTTGGGCTAAGGTGCTGGGGCTTGAGTAATGCTCCCAGTCTATGTTTGGGTAGTTGAAGTCACTCAATATAATGGTGTTCAGAGAGATCTTCATGTTCTCCAATGTTTTCAGGAAAGCCGAGTGGGATTCCTGACTTTGAGAGGGTGGTCTGTAGGATGCTATAAACTGAAAAGCAGTCTTGCCCACTGTCAGTTGCACGTGGATGGTCTCCGATACTTCGTGCAATGCCACTAACCTGGAGGTGTGGATATCCTTGATAAATATGGAAACTCCCCCTCCTTTTGTGGTTCGGTCTGGGTTTTGGGGCCGAAGAGCATGATATGCGGTATAACCTGGTAGTGCTGAGGTGCTCTCTGGAGCCTTGAACCAGGTTTCTGTCACTGCACAGATATCGATGTTCTCCATACTGAGGAGAGCTTCGAGTGCATGCATCTTGAGGTTAAGACTTCTGGCGTTTAGCAGCATTATCCTTAGTTTCTTGTTCCAAGTGCTGTCTATGGAGGTGGGTTGGACTTTTGAGCATTGCCTAAAAAAGGCACTATGGGGGTGGCAAGAGCCTTTGCCAATATCCGAAAGCCCAGGGGTGACAGGTGCAAGCCTTCCCTAGCGAAGCAACGTGGCTTGTCGAGCATGTCATCCCAGGCTGACAGACACTGGATCCCCTTTGAATGACACCAAAATTTTAGCCAATTGTTAAAATCGATCATTTTGTCTTTATACTGTGGCATCATTCTAGGTGAGGGTAGATGCCGCTCAAGGTCAGGATTATCCCGACCTGGGCTACATGATCAGAGAGCTCCTCCATGTCTCTTTTCATGTAGTCGAGGGAGGTACGTCTCAGGTCATTCACGCCAGCATGTACAATGACTGAGTCATATTTGTATTTGCTTTGGAGTGACCTGAGTGCTTGCGTTATGTGGCGGATCCTAGCGCCCGACAGGCAGCTCACTGTGACCTTCTCTTTATTCAGCCTGGTGAGCGGGACGTCACTGTGTCTGACAATAGAGTCACCTATTACAAGAGTATCAGGTGTGTTATTCAGCCTTAAGGGCTGTGACTGCTTGGCACACTGACTTTGTGTGCTATGTGTTGTACGTGTTTTGTTTTGGGGTAGCGTTTGCTTGGATGTCTGCTTTGGAGGCCTCTGTTGCTTAGGTAGATTTTTATTTAGAGCCTCCGAGTATGTTTTTGTGTTTTTATGTGTTTGGTTCGCTGTTGTGGTGGGACTATGTGATACTGGAATTGTGCTGTGTGAGGTTACTGTCTCCTCCTGACTGGTTACACCAGTTTTGAGATGAGATAGCTCAGCTTCCAGTTTGGCTATATGGTTGCATCTCTCACATATATTTGAACCTGTTTGGAGGAGAAGAGAGGGTTGTCCGTGTACATGAGACAGTTGTAACATTGCCTCAAAATTCCCAGATTCACCAGCTGGACTGGAGAGGAAACTACTGACTGACCTTTGGACATGCTAGAGTAATATAGGGAACTGAATTAAAACGGACCAATAGGGGACAAGGTAATCGTAGAGAGTATAAGAGTAAGTAGTGCTTATGGTTTATTAGTGCTAACTTGTAAAATTACTTATTTGGACCAGTGAGGGGCCTTAGAATGAGAATATGGTGTTTAAATTGAGAGATAGAGCAGTTCTTAGGGAAAAAGTGAAGAGCAGACTTTGTGGAGCCAGGAATAGTTTAAACCCAATTAGGCGGTGGTGCCCGATGTTGCACAATGCGCAAAAACGCGCAAAAGAGGGTTTTAAGAGAGGGAGATCAAGGAGTTAGGAACTGACCCAAAATGGCCAATAAAACTACAGTTTCAAGGCAGTAACCACTCCCACAGGGGCAGGCAGGCTGCTCAATGTTTATCACTGCCACTGATGAACACAGAGACTTCCCTTTAGCCCAAGCAAACACTGGCCTCCAAGAAACTTACAAACAGTTCAGAACAGCAAATCTGTAACTGAACTTTTTTAAATCTCAGAAAAGTGGGAAAAGGCAAGATTTTTTTTTATTTTTTAAAGGAAAGCAGAGGTTCACAAGTATCAACAAGTTAGAACAGTGCAGTAAATGACCCCACACTTGAGTGCTAGGCCAGAGAGAGATAAAATGCAAGTTTTAAGAAAAAACGATTTTAAAAATAAGTGCAGGCAGGAAATTCAGTAATCAGCTCTAGGTTGTGTTCTAAATACAGTTACCAACACAGAAATCAAGTTTAACAAGCCAAAAAAATGCTCAAAAGTAGGCGGCAATGCAGAAAAACTTAACAAATAATCTGAAGCAAAATACTTAAAATCTCAAAAGTGGCTCCTTTCTTCTCTCAGCGTTTTCTCCTCTTGGTGGGTGCTTCACCAACAGCCAACAAGTCCAAAAAGACGCCAAAACCACGAGGCAATCGGGTTTTAAGAGAGGGAGATCAAGGAGTTAGGAATTGACCCAAAATGGCCAATAAAACTACAGTTTCAAGGCAGTAACCACTCTTACAGGGGCAGGCAGGCTGCTCAATGTTTATCACTGCCACTGATGAACACAAGAGACTTCCCTTTAGCCCAAGCAAACAATGGCCTCCAAGAAACTTACAAACAGTTCAGAATAGCAAATCTGTAACTGAACATTTTTAAATCTCAAAAAAGTGGGAAAAAGCAAGATTTTTTTTGTTTTTTAAGGAAAGCAGAGGTTCACAAGTATCAACAAGTTAGAACAGTGCAGTAAATGACCCCATACTTGAGTGCTAGGCCAGAGACAGATAAAATGCAAGTTTTAAGAAAAAAACAATTTTAAAAATAAGTGCAGGCAGGAAATTCAGTAATCAGCTCTAGGTTGTGTTCTAAATACAGTTACCAACACAGAAATCAAGTTTAACAAGCCAAAAAATGCTCAAAAGTAGGCGGCAATGCAGAAAAACTTAACAAATAATCTGAAGCAAAACACTTAAAATCTCAAAAGTGGCTCCTTTCTTCTCTCAGCGTTTTCTCCTCTTGGTGGGTGCTTCACCAACAGCCAACAAGTCCAAAAAGATGCCAAAACCACGAGGCAATCGGGTTTTAAGAGAGGCAGATCAAGGAGTTAGGAATTGACCCAAAATGGCCAATAAAACTACAGTTTCAAGGCAGTAACCACTCTCACAGGGGCAGGCAGGCTGCTCAATGTTTATCACTGCCACTGATGAACACAAGAGACTTCCCTTTAGCCCAAGCAAACAATGGCCTCCAAGAAACTTACAAACAGTTCAGAATAGCAAATCTGTAACTGAACATTTTTAAATCTCAAAAAAGTGGGAAAAAGCAAGATTTTTTTGTTTTTTTGTTTTTTAAGGAAAGCAGAGGTTCACAAGTATCAACAAGTTAGAATAGTGCAGTAAATGACCCCATACTTGAGTGCTAGGCCAGAGACAGATAAAATGCAAGTTTTAAGAAAAAAACAATTTTAAAAATAAGTGCAGGCAGGAAATTCAGTAATCAGCTCTAGGTTGTGTTCTAAATACAGTTACCAACACAGAAATAAAGTTTAACAAGCCAGAAAATGCTCAAAGTAGGCGGCAATGCAGAAAAACTTAACAAATAATCTTAATCAAAATACTTAAAATCTCAAAAGTGGCTCCTTTCTTCTCTCAGCGTTTTCTCCTCTTGGTGGGTGCTTCACCAACAGCCAACAAGTCCAAAAAGACGCCAAAACCACGAGGCAATCAGGTTTTAAGAGAGGGAGATCAAGGAGTTAGGAATTGACCCAAAATGGCCAATAAAACTACAGTTTCAAGGCAGTAACCACTCCCACAGGGGCAGGCAGGCTGCTCAATGTTTATCACTGCCACTGATGAACACAGACCTTTATTAATTACACAAAAATGTTTAAAATTAAGATATTTTATAAAATGATTATCAGAAAAGCACATAAGGGGTCCAGAAATACCTCGGAATTTCAAAACAAGCATGTTTAAAGTAAAATGGGCATGTTCCGAATAAAATGAGCACAAGAAAAGTATAATGGACACGGAAAAAGATTAAACGAGCAAAACAAATATAAGAAGGGCAAAAAGGGCACATTAAGCTTAAATAAAGCAAGGTGACTGCATGTTTTTTTTGTAAAGTACTGTGTTTTGGCATAACTACCATTTCACATTGTATTAAGAGCACAACTAGAGTTACTAGAAGTATCTCAAAGTGTGTAAAGTGCTTACAGTGTGTGCTTATTACTGTGCATTTATTCTGAAGCGTTTACTTGTGTGCAAGGTGCAACTATTTTGTGAACTACAGTCAAAATACAGCCATTTCGAAAAGTTTCTTGTGCTGGCTGTGTCTATTTGCAAAGTGCCACCATTACAGAGCGTTTCTTGCACTGCAGAGAGTTATTTAACAAAGTACAGTCATTTTGGAAAATTTCTAGGTCCTATGTACTGTTTATTCACAAAGTGCAGTTATTTGAGATGTTTGTTACTTTAAGCTTCTTCTGCTCAGTTTATTCGCACAGTGCAGTTATTTTGAAATGTTTCTTGTACTGATAAGAGGTAATTTCTTACAGTACAGTTATATCAAGAGTATTATGGGGCCCGAGAAACTTATTTTGTAAAGTTCAGTTATTCAAAGGCTTGTTGTGCTACTGTGCATAGTTACAAATACTGGCATAAATTTCTGCCCTATATACATGTGTGTGTGTGTGTGTGTGTGTGTGTGTGTGTGTGTGTGTGTGTGTGTGTGTGTGTGTGTGTGTTCGTGTATACTTGCAAAAGCCTTCACTGTGTTAGTATGGCAGACGGATTTTGAAAACAATCATCACTTGTATTTGATCAGAATATTGCAGCGAATTGGAGAATATTTGAACAACGGTACGATATTTTTATACAACCAGCTTATTCTGACAAAGATGCATACATCAGGGCATTCGTTTCGCTAAACCTAACTGGAACAGAGGCCAATGAAAGACAGCATTCATTTGTGTATGCACCAGCAGTATATGAGGGCGAAGATGAAAACAGTCATATTGTTGTACAGGCAGAATCAAGGGAAGACTCTGAGTATTTGAAATGCAAGTTCAGGGAAACATGTAACCCCCCCCCCCAGACAAATTTTACATTAGAGAGGCATTTGTTTTACACAATAGATCAGAAACCAGGGGAAACATTTGCAGCTTGCATTACTAGCATGAGAAATAAAGCTAAAATGTGTCCATTTGGTGACTTAAAAGATGAACTGATAAAAGACAGGCTTGTGTGTGGTATTAATAATGCTACAGTGAAAAGATTTTGCTTTGTGACAGTGATTTAATGCTGAGCAAAGCTGTTGAGATTTGTCAAATCCATGAAGTTACAGAAAGGCACAGAAGTATACTTGCAAGTGATAAGAGCATGGTTTCAGCAAGCTCCGCAGCAAATGTAGATAGCATGCAATGTGTGGCTAGCAGAAGCAGGCCTAAGTACACAGTACCTGCTACCACTGCAGGCTCCCAGGTAAAACCCATAGTTTTCCAGCAAGTTCTAAGAAAAGGACATGCTCAGTGCAGTACAAGGGTGAGCCAGCAAAACCCAAATCCACCTTTATTGTTAACCGTTGCAATTGTGGTGTCAATCATGAGTCTAAAAGAGAAAAATGCTTAGCATTTGGTCAGCAATGTCACAAGTGTAAAAAATGGAACCATTTTCAGAGGTTTTGCAAATCAAGTAAACTTTACACAGTTATAAAGAATGGTCACTCAAAAAAAGCAAGTTGATCCTATAGAGAGCTGTAATTCTACTTTTGATGTAGATGGTGTATCAGTAATTAGTGAAAGGGCTGATGCAGTAAATTTGCTGGCAGAGAGTGAAGTGTTTTGTACTGTCCAGATCAATGGTAAATCCAAGATTTAAGTGGACATTGACTCAAAGTTTAATATTATGTCAGCAGACACATTTGCTAAGGTGAAAACTCAATGTGGCTAGTTGTGAGAAACTTGCTGCTTACGGAGGGGAAGAAATTCAAACTGAAGGCTCAGTAGTGCTTTCATGTTATTTGGCTGGGAACTGTTGCAATTTGTTATTCTATGTAATCATTATTGGGTCTCAGACAGTATCACATAAACAAATATCCTAGTTCCAATTTTACTAAAGCTATTTTATCAGTGTGTGCTGATATTTTCATGACAAGTTGGGAAAACTTCCAGTTGTCAGTCCAGTGATCAGACCAGCAAGAAAAGTTCCGATAGCTATGCAAGATAAAGTTAAAGCTCAACTGGATAAAATGATGCAGCAAGGTGTGATATGTCCAGTTACAGAACCAACTGAATGGGTGTTGTCCATGGTGGCAGCTCACAAAAAAGGCACAGATGAAATCAGAATATGTACTGACCCAAGAGATTTGAACAAAGCATTAAAGTGACTGCATCAGACAATGCCTACAGTCGAGGAAGTCGGAACCCTAATATCAGATACCACTGTTTTTTTTCTGTCTTAGATGCAAAACGTTCATTTTGCAAAGTAATGCCTGATCGCAAATCCTCATTACTGACTACTTTCAGTACCCCGTTTGGCAGATACAGATTCCTCAGGATGCCATTTGGAATAAATTCTGCAAGTAAAGTCTTTCAGCTTGGAATGGAGCACATTTTTTCAGATTATCCTTGTGCCATAATAGATGATTTATTGGTTGGAGGCAATGGTGAAGCAGAGCATGACAGAAACCTTAAGAGAGTTTTAGAAAGAGTACATGAAGTGAACTTAAAGCTCAATCCTCTGAAGTGCAAATTCAGACTACCAGATGTTACATATATAGGTCATTTATTTACTAGCACTAGCTTATGTCCAGACCTGTCCAAGCAAGCAGCCATTCTTGAGATGCCAGCTCCGGATAATGTTCAAGCCTTATAACATTTTCTTGGCATGGTCAACTATTTAGGCAAGTTTATACCAGACTGCAGTGAGATGACAGCACCTTTAAGAGAGCTGACGCACAAAAATGTTATATGGACGTGGTTGAAATAGCATCATAAAGCATTTGAAGACCTTAAACAGAAAATTGCCATCCTACCTACATTAAGATACGATGATATCAATAAACCAGTAACTCTTTTCTGTGATGCTTCACAATTGGTCTTGGTGCAGTTATTCTTCAAGAGGGCAGACCAGTAGACTATGCATCTAGATCTCTTAGTCAAACTGAAATGCAATATGCTCAAAATGAGAAAGAACTTTTGGCAATAGTATTTGCATGTTCAAAGTTTCATGATTATATCTATGGCCGAGCTATCCAGATTGAAACTGATCACCGAACTCTAGTTACTATTTTAAAGAAGCCTATGCATTCAGCTCCAGCGAGATTACAAAGAATGATGCTCAAATTGCAAAAGAACAACTTCAAAATGGTCTATACAAAAAGCAACTTCTTTATCTGGCAGATACCTTATCCAGATCGCCCAGAAATACAACGGAACAGCTTCATGCAAAGTATTTTGACTTTGATGCCATGGAAGTGCGTAATTTTTCTATCACGATACTTGATGAGCTGAGACATCATAAAAAGACTGATCCAATTTTGCAAAAGCTCAACCACTACATTAATGCTGGATGGCTTTCAAAGCAATCTAGTGTACCACCTGAAGTACAAACTTATTTTCCTTACAGAGATGAGATGTTGATGGAAGATGGCATTATTTTCAAAGTTCCTAAAATTGTTGATCCTGCTTCCTTACAACATGAATATATCCAGATTTTGTCTCATGGTCACCCACGTTCCGAATCTACCAAAAGAACTTAGAGAAGATTAGTATGTTGGGCTTCTCTAGCAAAAGACATTGATAGAGTACTTTCTTCTTGTTCAGTATGCAATAGTACTAAACTGCTTTTGCAAAAAGAACCACTTCAGCTAAGTCAGGTTCCTAAACTACTTTGGTCAACAGTAGCCACTGATATATTTGAGTGGAACAATCACCATTACTTAGTGTTGGTAGACTCTTATTCGAACTGGTTTGAGATTGATGTAATACCTAATCTAACGTTCACTGTTGTTATTACCAAATTGAAACGTAATTTCTCAGTCCGTAGTAGTCTACACAAAGTTGTTTCTGACAATGCTACCCAATTTACCAGTCAGTTGTTTCAGAAATTTGCAAAAGAATGGGACTTTGTACATGCTACTAGTAGTCCAGAGTACCCACAATCAAATGGACTAGCTGAACGTGCAGTACAGAGTGCAAAGCAATTGCTGTAGAAATCAAAGTGTGGTAATACCAATGTCGTTTTGAATTTAGTCAATCTCAGAAATATACACCGTGACAACATACATGATTTGCCTGCTCAGAGACTTCTATCTAGGCAAACTAGAACATTGCTTATTAGTTCCAGTTTGTTGAGGCATAAAGCTAAGAACAACAGGACAATTAGAGCTCAACTTTTCAGTTCTTTCCAGAAGTCCAGTTATGACAGATCGAGCTGATTTCTTCATCCATTGAAATTAGGAGAGACAGTGAGGATACAAACGGCGAAAGGCTTTGACTGAATTGGTCAAGTAACAGGTATATGTACAGAGCCAAGATCCTACTTCATAGAATCTGAGGGTGTGGAGTACAGGAGAAATCGCAGACATTTTCTTCCTGTACCATAATCGATGTCACAGCATTGCTCCTGTGATACAGACTCTAGATCTCAGAGCAATCCAGGCAATGTTCCTGTTGCAGAAAGTACAGTTGTGTACACTTACCATAAATGTAGATGTTGAGAGTATTCACTGTTGCAGTCATTACAACTGGGTTATCCTGCTGGCAGGCAACCATCAGTCGGCCCGAATTCCAAAGTCTAGGTACGATGTCGGTTGCTGTTGCCTCTTCCCTGACGTCAGTGCGCCAGGGGTATAAAAGATGCAGTCGATGCCATTTTCTTCAGTTTTTCTTGCCCCAAATGTCAGGTGCCCCCAAAAGGGTAGGCTAAAACTATGTCAATAAAACATGCATGCACCAAAATATATGTTATGCCTTCATCTACAAGCAAATACACCACATAGGTTGTATAGAATAGAGAAGTACAGATAAGTTCCAGCAAAGAAAAGGGGGATGGCGGGTGGGTAACCTAGACTGCAACAGTGAATACACTCGAACATCTACATTTATGGTAAGTGTACACAACTGTACTATGTTCTTCGTGTTTCACTGCTGCAGTCATTACAATTGGGTTGAATCCCAAATCTAAGGTTGGGAGGCTGGAGCTAAATAGCATTAGGAGCAGCTAGTAGACCCTGCAGGACTGCAGTGGCAAATCCTGCCTTGGATTTAGAATAGAGTGGTAAGTGATAGTGCTTTGTGAAGGTGTGCACTGAACTCCAAGTGGCAGCCTCTAAAATGTCTTTGGTTGGTACTCCCCTGCGGAAGGCTGCTGAAGTGGCTGCTGCTCTGGTTGAATGTGGCCTAATGCCCTTAGGTACTGGCTTGCCATGTTGTGAATAGCAGAAATGAATGCAGTGGCCTATCCACTTTGAAATAGTCTGCTTTGAGATTGCTTTTCCTTGTGATCCTGCAGCATATGCCACTAGTAATTGCTCTGTATTTCTGAAAGCTTTGGTTCTGTTCAAATAGAAGCGTAGCTGTCTGTGTATATCCAAAGAATGTAGAATTCTCTCCCCCTTATTCTGTGGGTTTGGATAAAAGGAAGGCAGATGAATAGTTTGGTTAAGGGTCACACTGGACACTACCTTAGGCATAAATGTCGGGTTTGTCCTCAGAGAAACCCTGTCTGGATGAAAAATGATAAAAGGTTCCACAGCCATGAGTGCCTGTAGCTCTGAGACTTGTCTTGCAGAAGTTATTGCTAGGAGCAGAGCTGTTTTCCATGATAAAAACTTTATATCAGCTGTAGCGGCTGGCTCGAAAGGAGGCAGGGTGAGTTTTTCCAAGACATAATTGAGGCCCCATGCAGGTATTGGTGATCTCCTTGGAAGCCTTAAATTTTTGGCCCCTCTGAGGTACTGCCTTAATAAAGGATGAGAAAAGATTGGGGGCTCTGTATTGTAATGAGCCGAAATGGCACAGGCATGAATTTTTATAGATGAAAAAGATAGGCCTTTGTCCAGCATCTCAGTCAAGTATTGCAAAATCTGAGGAATGTTTGGTACAGCTGTGTCAATTCCTAGTGCCTGGTTCCAAGCACAGAATCTCCTCCATTTCCCAGCATACGATTTTCTAGTACTAGGCCTCCTGGCCTCCAAAATAAAGTCCATCACCGCTTTAATGAGAGGTGTGTTTTGTATGACTACATTATCCGCCATGCTGCCAAATTTAAGGTCTTGATTTGACTGTGCAGGATCTGATTGTTCTGCTGAGACAGTAGATGAGGCACTTGAGGTAAGGTCCAGGCTGGGCATTGAGACAAGTTCCTTAGGATTGGATATCAGTACTGGCGTGGCCAGTCTGGGGCAATCAGTATAATTTTTGGCTTCTCCTGTCTGACCTTTAGGAGTACGTTGGGGAGGAGAGTCAGAGAAGGAAAGGCACATACTGTTAAGTTTTTCCAGCTGAAAGATAGGACATCCACTTTCCATGCTTGTCTGTGATAAGTCCTTGTGCAAAATCTTTTTAGTTGGCAGTTGTGAGGTGAGGCAACTAGATCTATGCCCGGGCATCCCCATTTCCTTGTTACCATGCTGAAGACTTGTGGATCCAATTTCCACTTGTGGGGATCCATGAGGTTTCTGCTTAGTTCGTCTGCCAGAGTATTTAACTTTCCTGGCAGGAATTGTGCCTGCAGATGTACTCGGTAAGTCAATGCTGTGCCCCACAAAGTCATGGCTAGTCTGCAAAGGGGGTAAGAATGAGTGCCTCCCTGCTTATGTACTACATGACCGTGGTATTGTCTGTCTTTATCAGTAGTTGTCCTGGATGAAGTAGGTCCTTGAAGGCTGTCAGGGCATTTTGAACAGCTAGCATCTCTTTTCGATTGATATGTAGATGTAGATGCATTTGGTTTGCGGACCATGTGCCTTGAATACATCTTCCTGCTATGTGGGCTCCCCAGGCATAATCGGATGCATCTGTTGTTAATGTCTGTGTGGCTGGGGATAGAGTGAATGGCTGCCCCTTGTTCTGGTGATTGGCCTTCGCCCACCATCTAAACTCTTGTTGCAAGCAGGGAATGAGAGTAACTATTGTTTCCAGGCTGTGGCAATGTTGAGTCCTTACACTTTTTAGGTACCACTGAAGTTTCCTCATATGCAGTCTTGCATATGGAATAAGTAGAATGCAGGATGCCATGAAGCCCAAAGCCTGCAGAATTTTTCTTGCAGATAACTGGGCCTTTGTTGTCAACAGTTTGAAATAGGTATTCAGTTGTCTTTGTTTGTCTGGCATGAGATAAGCCATCTGGGCAGTTGTATTTAAGCTTGCACCCAGGAATATTATCTCTTGAGAGGGTACTAGTTTTGATTTCTGTTCATTGACTTTGTACCCTAGGCATGGTAGTAATCTCTTTACAAACGCCAGACGCTGTAGTAGAATGTCCATGTTCTCTGCTTGAATGAGGCAGTCGTCCACATAAGGATATATTTGTATTCCTCTTTGTCTGCATTATGCAATTACTGGTGCCAGGCACTTTGTGAAGACCCTGGGCACAGTAGATAAGCCAAAGGGCAGTGCAGAGAATTGGTAGTGCATTGAGCCAGCTTTGAATCTGAGGTATCTTCTGCATGTTTGTCTGATTGGGACATGCAGGTATGCCTCTTTTTGATCTAAAGTCACAAGCCAAGCCTTCTTGCCCAACATGGGCAGAAGCTGCTGTAGAGTCAACATTTTGAATTTTGGAATATCCAGATATGTGTTTAGAATAGACAGGTCCAGTATTGGTCTCCAGGCTCTGTCCTTTCTGGGTACCAAGAACAGCCTTGAATAGAATCCTTGTCCCTGCTCTTGCTCTGGTACTTGTTGAATGGCCCTCATGTCCATGAGGGATGAAACTTGTTTTTGTGCCTCTGCCCATTGATTGTGTGGCAGGTCTGGCATACCGTTTGGCCTTGTCAGGGTGTGGAAGTGGAAACTGTAGCCTTGTGATACTATATTTAGGACCCATTTGTCCTGGGTGATCATGTGCTAATTTTCTGAAAAAAAGTGCTAGTTTTCCCCCCAGAGGAGCTGCCAAAAGAAAAGTGCTTGGTGCTGGCAGGGGGAAGTCACTGAGACTGTTTCCTGTATGGCTGTGATTTTTCCTCTCCACTCTTGGAGGTAGAAGCACCCCACTGTTTAGGCCTGTATGAGCTTTGGGGTTGTGATCTGCCTCTGGGGCGTCTGTATCTGCCTCTTTGTGGCCTATCTGACACTGGAAAGGACCAATTCTTTGTAGGCCAGTTCCTGCTAAATCTGGGAGGTTGTACCTGCAAGAAATCCTTGACCGTCTGCATAGATTTAGCTTTGTCCTCCATTTTCTTCAAAACCGCTTCTGCTTCAACACCAAACAAAGTATCATGCTGTAATGGAGCATCTAATAGTTTTGCTTTAACATGATCAGGAAGATTCTGTTCTTTTAACCAATCATGCCTCCTAATGATAGAACCTGTAACAGCGACCCTGCAGGAGGCCTCTAGAGAATCAAAACCACATTGCAAAGTATGCTTTCCAATAAATCCTGCATTTCTTTGTTGCCTGCACTTTCTGTATTTGTTAACATTTTCTGTTTAAGCAATGACATAAGATATTGCTGATATTTAAGCATATGAAATTGACAATTTAAAGCTCTGACAGCCAATGTAGCGGAAGTATAAATCTTTTTACTCCATCTGTCTAGGGCCCTAGAATCCCTATCAGAGGGGATAGGGTTTTTTGCAGTAGAAGCCTTGACCCCTTTGGGACCCTGAGAGATGGTTTCTGGGTCAGCAGAAGGGTTTTTATAAAGAAACTTATGTGAATCAGGAACCCTATAGTATCTATCTGGCTGAACAGGAGCTGGTGGTAAAGAGTATGGAGATAGACTGGACTCTGAAAATACATAATCTACAATGTCTGAAACAGGTGGAATAGCCAGGGGCCTGTGCTGAGGCAATAAAAGGAAGTCACTGAGCCTTTTCTTGGATTCTGAGTAATCTTGGCTCTCCCAGTGGAAATGCTCCCTCATGGTATGCAGTGTCTCCCCAAAATAATAATCCTCAGGAGGAGAGGCTGAAGGGATAGATTCTTCAGCATCAGAATCCTCATAGGGAGGAATAGAATATTCCTGTTCAGAGGAGGAATCAGAGGAAATGGAAACCTGGTCTGAAGATTCGTAATCTAACTCTTGCCTAGGCCTCTTATCAGAAGGGGGATGGGAACCCCTGATCAAAGTAATTAGGTCTTCGGCCATTTTAAGCATCTGTTTTTTAGGCATGGAGGCCTGTCCAGGAGAATGCTGTACTTGTTTCTTTGTCTTTAGAGCTGCTTTAGTCTTTGTCTTTGTAGCTGTAGTAGGTTTCACATATAACTGTGTAGGCCTGAAAACACCCTCAGAAGCCGATGCCTGCTCAGCGGCTCCGGACCCATCTGCGGGAATAGTTTCCGAGTGTCCATTACCTTGAGTTTCCAACAGCCTAGTCGGCTCCACGTGGAAGTCGGAAGCGGCCGGCGGCTCTGAGGTAGCGGGCGTCAGGGACTGCAAAAGCACCTCACTGAGAACCGGCGAACCGGTGACAGGCCTAGCAGAAGCCTCGTCGTCAGTTTTGGATCTCAGATGCCTGTCCTTTTCTTTGACTTTGCGCTTTTTATAAACTCCGGTAGTCGGCTGTTCCAACGGCATTATATAATTAAATCTTCTGCCAAAGTAATGGAATGCAAAATCGTACCGACGCTTAATAGTGTGTTGGTTAAATCTAGCACAATACTGACAACTAGCAACTTATGGTCAGGGCCTAGGCAAGGAATACAGTAAGAATAAAAATCCTTATGAGGTATTTGCTTCCCACAAGAAATACAATTATTAACTTTTTCTGACATTGGCCTGGAGCAAGAAAAAAGTTTCCCCAATGGGGTACTTAGCTTTAATGAAGACTTCGGATCTGAAATTCGAATTTGAAAAACTCAGGAGTCGGCCAACCGGCACTTGCGAACTGCTTTTACTTCGGGCACCACGCGTCAAGAAAGACTGAAGAAAATGGCGTCGTCTGCATCTTTTATACCCCTGGCGCACTGACGTCAGGGAAGAGGCGACAGCAACCAACGCCAGACCTAAACTTTGGAATTCGGACCGACTAAGGGTAGCCTGCCAGCAGGATAACCCAATTGTAATGACTGCAACAGTGAAACACGAAGAACATCATGTCTTACCTTCTACTTTCATTCCTGATGATGTTCCTGATGTCCCCAAAGTTGAACATTTAGCAGAGACCGTCCCAGTTGCTAGACCTAATTCCAATTTCTATGTCACACGATTTGGTCATATTTCCAGACCTAGTGTGAAATACACAGCAACCTGGACATAATTGTCTATATGTATTTAGTTCTATATAATTGCATGACAAAGAATTATTTGTATCAATTGCATGTTAATCAATATCATCAACATTACATGACTCATTTCTCAAACAGGGAGGATGTAGAATATTGTGTGTGTGTGTAAATGCTGTACCTTTGAGAAGCGTTTCAAGATCAGCATGTGCATATAAACAGCAAGCACGTGTAGCTTCAGTGCCATTTTGAGAGTGCAGTCAGGGAGTGAGCATATATGAGTGTAATAGGAGTTCAGGTGCCTAGGCAGCAAGACATTTTTTTGTGGTACATTTGGTCAGGGACACATGGATGAAGTGACATTTTCCTGCAGAGAATATGGCTTTTTGTCAGTTCCCTGTGGGCAAAGAGAAGCTCACACTGCCTTGCCCACAGCTTTAATAACCAAGTGCAAGAGGGCAGAAGAACTAATGAGTGTTGTACTCCGTGTACAGTATATGCTTACGCAGCTGCAACATGCAGAAGTGTGCTACAGCATGGAGAATGTCCTGCATGCTACTGTAGTTTTTTATGCTCAAGTATACATTTTAGGTAATGTTCTTTAGATACTGTGAAAGGGCTAGTGGTTCACAGACAGTGCTTATAAAGGTGCTGCCAAATGTGCACTGCATTTTTACTGCCACTGACATGCTCACTGGCTGGCCTGCTATTGATGCCTGCCATACTGCCTGCTGTCTTATATTGCCTTGTGGGTCATGGACATTATTTCACTCTTGTGCATTTAATTCTTGAAGTTGTGGGCATGGCACTGCATTCTTCTGTTTGCCCACAGGGAATTCACAAAAAGTCATATTCTCTGCAGCTGAATGTCATTTCAGCCATGTGTCCCCAACCAAATATACCACAGGGAAATGTCATGCTGGCCAGGTGCCTGAACCAGTGTAATAGCTAGTTTGTTTATCTAAGTTAAAGTTATTAAGCTCCAATCCCAATGTGTATGTACATAATAAAGCTGCTTGAACAGAACCCACAAAGGCTTGTCTATTTTATCCTGACTGGATGAGTGACAAGATGAGTTTATTCTTTCTTTCCTCTAAAGCTCAATGAATAAAGGAGTGGCAGATCACACAATCCTCTTGTAATGAAGGAGGCCAAGACAGCATCCACATAGAGAGTGCGAGTCACTAACTGGGAACTTGTGCCCGCACTTCGAGCATTTTTTGAAACCCGCAGGTTTCTCTTGTTTCTCTGCCATATCACAAGGGAAGGGGATAGGCAAAGAATGCAAACACACCAACACATGCACACGTAAAGAACAACAGGAAAAAGTTAAAGGGTTTTTTTTCCCCGAATATAAGCACAGAGAAGGGGAGTGCTACTAATGATAGTAGTAAAAGATATACCTTTAAAGGTAAAAAGGGAGGGAGGTAACCTAGAACAAATAGTTACTGGCGACAAGTGAAAGGAAACGAGAAAGAAGCAGTGAAAGTAATTTAATTAAAAACAGTTACTGAAAGGAATGGTTATAGACAATAAGAAATAGAAAAGGGTAACTACACTAAAATTATACAGAAAGGAAGATTATACAATGAAAAATTTATTTATACAACCTGACACCAAGGGCTAACTGGTCGGACTACGTCTTCACAAAGTGGCAAACAAGATCTGAGGTAATGGGGAGAGATGTGGGTAAGGGGAGGTATCCAAGAGCTTTTTGGTTGCCATGAGCTTGCTAATGGCCGAGTCAGAGCTGATAGTCCAGATATGTACCCATATGTGAGGATGAGATGAAAAATTGACAATATCAGATCCATGGCTTCCTTGGCAAGCATATTTAGAAGTTGTCTCTCTGGGAAAACACAAAGGGAAGATAAATGGCTATGAAGTACTGGGTACAAAAACCTGACAAATATCACACCGAGTATGATCGTTGTCTTCACCTAGGCAGAAAAGACACTTGTCGTGTCTCTTTGTATGTAGAATCTGCCTCCCTCACTGTCACTGCCCCTTTCTGGATGACATGTCAAATGGTAAACCAACAAAAAGAGGGAACAGTCCCCAACAGGGTGCTTATCTGCCATAAGCTAAATAGCTGAAGGAACGTGATAAACACCTTGACAGACTGAATTCAAAAAGTAGCATTCAGACTGGTGGCAAAGCAGTTCTGAGGATTAGGTGCTCATATGTCACTTATGCATCTTGCATCCTGGATGTAGGCCATATGATTGATGTATGGTACATGGAAGGGCTTAAGGCTTCAGTATGCTGGCTGGATGTATGACTATCCTCTGTAGGTCATCCCTTTATACAATCACAGGAGGTTACTAGGCTATTAACCCAAAGGTCATTTCAAGCCTAGCTGTTTCATCTCAATGTAATACCACAGACATTCTAGTCAATACCTAGGATTCTATTCATTGACTGCTCATGTCCAGGAGGATTGTGGGCACTATGCCTAGAAAGAATTTAAAGTGTACCATCCACTCTTCCAGGTTCCTTTTGAACAATATCACAGAGGTGCTCTGTTTCACATGAATTAGCAGCCTATTCCAAAGACGCAGCGGTCACTGAGAGACAAATCTGTCCCTCCAGCACATCCTATTCAAGTCGCAGTCCATATTTATGTCCCTGTAATGGGTAACTCTAGTGCGGTTTGATTTATGGATGTGCAGCAGATTCATTAGGTTTGTGTTGGAGATGGCTCTGTACGCCAGGCATAAGTCTCCCCTAAGAAGTCTATATGATACTGAGTATAGTGGCAAGGACTTTAGTCAGTCTGCGTAAGGCATATGCTGGAGTCCCTTGATCTTCTTACTTAGAAATCTCTGAGGTCTCTCCAATTGCTGCAGGTAGTTTGTTTGTATGGAAAATGCTGAAAGGGGAGTTTTACTCAATTATGGGCCTGATTAGTGACAAATATAGATGGGTTATAACCTCCTTTGCTTTACAGGCAATGTCTTTGCTAATCAAGTGTGCTACACAGAAAGCCTTTCTTACTATAGTGGACACATGGTGGTCAAAGTTAAGGTTGCAGTCTACTTGTGATCCCAAATCTCTTACCACTTCATAGGTACATAGGGTATTGTTGTTAATTTGATAGTGTGAAGGGACATGTTTTTTTACCGAAGGGAATAATGGTCCATTTCTTTACATTCAGTTTGAGAGAGTGACTAACATACCAGTTGTTGGTCTGAGCAAGACCCTCCTGATGTACATTGATATCATTTGGGGATTCAATAATTGCAACCAGTTTGCAGTCATTCATAAACTTGGTGAGCCACATCCATAGCCCCTTAGTTTTGGCCTAACTTCTGAGAAGTATATACCAAAGAGGAGGGGGCCTAAGAATACTGCAATAGTGGTAAGGAAGGACATCAACAAAGACATAAAATAGAATCACCCAAACAGCAGAAACTGAAATTATTTGATTACAAATAAAGATCTACCTGTGGATTAAGGTAAACTAACTTAACTAGACAGTAGATATGCTGTCTCATTTGCCTTAAACAAGGAAGGTACGCGATTCTACAGAATCAAAACCAAAACAGTAAAAGAATATCTACAACATATTTAAAGAATAATTCTTGAAGCAGGTATCACCTCCACACCTGATGAGCTGATAGGATGAAAAGGGACCCAAGACACCCACAGCTCTTTTAAGTAGAGAGGACCCAAACTATACAGGGCTGAGTAAATGAACAATAAAATCTTAAATCAAGCTCTAGCCATAGCAGGTAGATAGCCAAGGTCCCACAATAGAGGAATGATGTAACAAAATGTGGAAGACTCAGTAAAAATGCTGGTCCAATAATTCTAGACCTCTGGCAAGTAGGCAAAATTCACATCTGAAAGCACCACAACAGTCCAAATAACAGTATGTATGGCTACCATAGAATCTGCAAATGGTAGGTGTTATTTGATTTGAGGGATGTTCTGCAAATAGAAATAAGATAATCTGATAATCATAGACACTTGGTGTGATTATATAAGCAACAGAATGGGAATATTAAACTTTTTAGGTGGGCCCTCTCATTACAACCAATTAAGTTTACTGTAAAACATTTGTCAGGCTTAACCCACCACAATATAAATGGACTGCCAAGGGTCATAACCCACTTAGTGGGCCTGAAACAGAGGGTTTCAAGCTGAGGGGGATCAAATGGAACACAGCATGTTGTTTTTCACCCAATGATGCATCAAAATACCAGAAAACTGAAGTGAAAATGTAAATGACACTGGTGTGAATAAAACATTTTTGTAAACAGGATAAATGGTATTGTCTTTCAAAATTCTCATAAGAACTGTTAACATTACCCTTTTAATCAGATAAGTTGGCCTTGCAATGCAGGGGTGTTTGTGTCTGGGACACTGGTTCTGGGTAGTATGATGGTGTGGTGCAGCAAAGGAGAAGATATTCCAGAATAACCTGAAGAAATCTGCACACATTTTACAAGGAATGCTGAAAGAAGGAAGATCTCTGAAAGGACCTTGTGAATGTATTAAGACTGAAATGACAGACTATTTCTGAGGGAGGGACTGACATAAGAATATATTATCTACACTGCTGCTTCACCTGTATTATTCAAGAACAGATTACACCAGAGTATTTTCCTTCTCTTCAGTAAGCTTTCATTATTTTATGGACTGGTAGTCTCTCCTGCATTATTTTACTCTGATATAGATAGACAGATAGATAGATAGACAGACAGACAGACCATGGTGGTTTCTACAGAGAAAGAGTATACATTTGTGAATTCTTCCTCTGTATGACATTGCACCAGGTCTGTTGTTACCATTAGATACAACCACCACCAAGAGAAACCCAATACACCAAAACGATAGGAACAAAAGACCAATGAATCCAAAATATAAAATACTTTATTATACCAACCCTCTCAGCGCAGAGTATAATAATAGCAAACAAAAGAGTACTTTATGCGACAGCATCAATAAAACACAATTATACAATCAATTAAACTCAGTAAAAATTAATTAAACAATTATATTGCAATTAAATAAAAACTTTCCGACTACACTCTAAATTTTCAAACCCTTAGGGAATAAAGTGTCATATTTAAGTATAAAAGTTGTTTCTTTGTATAACAATCTCTTTTTAAAATTCATAGTATCACACTTCCCACAACAGATTTGGTCTAATTTAGTAGCTTGAAGTCCCCCTTCATCCATACAATGGTAGGTACAAAAATGTGAAGCAACAGGGCTCTCCATCCTAGCTTTCCTAAAATCCCTTAGGTGTTCTTGAATTTGTACTTTAAAAGCCCTCTTGCTTTCCCCAATATAAAATTTACTGCACAGGCATTTTAGGGCATAAAATAGTCCCTCTGAGTCGCAACTAAAATTCCCTTTAACTTCACATTTTTTACCATTGTTGTGTCTTTCGGCTTTTCCCAGTTAGGGGTCGCCACAGCGGAACTCTGGTCCACTAATGACTGGCAGTAGATTTTTATGTACCGAGTTGCCAGATCTGATCCACAACCTTCAACGAAGGCACATCCACTCACGCATGCCTCCACACAGAAGACGCTTCAGCTGAGAATCGAACAGGACAATGTCTTACTGTAAGGCGACAATGCTACCGCAGCACCATCACCGCAGTTCACATTTTTTACCATTAATGTCACTAAAACACTATACCACGTTTGCAACTACAACACCTACCACAAGGGGTAGCACCTAATTGATGTTCTTAACATTATCTGAAATTATCATGCCTATCTCTTTAAGAAGAGAATACTTGTTCTTCTGTAAAATGGCCCTCTGGTGACACTTCAGAATATTTAATGGAGGAGCTACTGTACCTCAGGAGTGAGTGCAGTATAAAAAAATACTAAAATTTTGTTTATAAGCTGCAATGACTTTGTATGCTATAAAAACTGTATTTCTCTTTATTTTATGCTGAGTGAAGCAAACCTGGATTTTTATTTTCCTGTTAATACATTTGTTTTACAAAAAAAAAAATCATGGCATTAGCTGAATAATATTCTACACTGGTGAATGCAGCAGACATTACTTCAGCTTTAACAAGTTTCCTGAAATCCAAACTTGTTGGAGCCAAATGGAAACTGTTTCCTAAGAGAAAGGCATTATTTTGCCATTTTAGTTTCTCCAAGAATTTTGGGTTTTTAATGCGATGATAGGACTGGACCCCATTCTGAAATCAAAGTATGATTAAAGTTCATGAAATTAGCATTGTATCAATCTTTGATGTTAGCCAAAAGTACTCTTCGCAGCACCAGCAATGTGCCCAGAAATGACTCCTTCTGCAACGGAGTTACATGTATCAATAACTTATCTAAGTATGACAGTAAATATTTTTGTTATGAGACCCATTGCTCCTACTACTGCTGAACTGTCTGGGTATCCTTCTTCCACATTGCCCTTGTCTGAAAACCTGCAAATCCTGGTATTTTATGACTTTTTGTCTCTGTACGTAAGACACTGTAATCACCGGGTGTAGCAATTCCAATGATCACTGCTACTTTTTGTCTGCTTTTCATGGACTGCATCTGTTTTTCTCAAATCTATTTTTTGAACTGTTGGCAATAGGTGATCCCATGTGAAATAAACCATCATTTTCTGTAATGCTTTGTAGCTCAAGTTTTCAATGCTTGTCAGCTACTTCAATATTATAATGTTTGCACAATCTCAATGCAAAAGTCTTGCCACAATATTATGCCTTTCAGTATACACGCCTTCTGCCATTACTGTATCATACCCAGCAACAAGATGTGTGACTGTTTCTAATTCTGCTTTACAAAACCTGCATTTGTCTGTTTCTCCGACATGCTCAGTGGATTTTGTAAACCAACATGTACACAAATCCACTATCCTGGGCCACCAATATTAACCTTTTGTTTTTTGGTTTAAATTCACCTCTCCTTAGTTATGCCTGCATTATATCCTGATGAACATAAGGTTGTTTAAGGAGTTTTATGTACTTGCGACTATATTTATGCATTTTCCACATTTCTTGCCTTCTCATCTGATCCTTCGTCTTATATTCTTTCTTTTATTTGGCACATTCAGTTGCTGCCTGATTTTTATTTACTTCTGGTCTGATTTCCATTCCCACTCGACACTGATATGCTTCTGCTAAACTAAGCAGGGAAGTCATCTTATACTTATTCTCCTCATGTTTTAAAACTTTCTCTATATTTGGATCTTGTGAGGTCAAAATATGCATGCAATTCTAATATTGTAGATCTATACATGTAATCAATTTCGAGAAGGCCCATACTTTCCTCAGAATGGAGAATATATTCTGATTTTTTACAAATCATTTGATAAGAGTGAAGCATTTTTCTCGTTTTCCTGTCCACCTTATCCAATAACTTTTGGGGCCAATCACCCTAAATTTTTATGTTAGAACAGGAAGAACAAATTGGTTTACAGTTTGGACTTTGTTCCTAGATGTCAGAGCTGATTTCAGTATTAATTTTAGTCTTCTAAAGTATTCCTTACTAAGCTGTATTCACACTTGTTCATGATTTATTGCTGATCCCTCATCGATTCCGAAATATTTATATAGACCCTCTTGCTCAACTCCTTTTATATCAGATTCCTGTCCGAGGCTATTTTCTTCATACTGCAGCTTTTCTGATTTAAAGGTTGATTTTGCACATTTATCAAGACCAAATTACAGTCTTATATCATTTGAGAAAGTTTTGACCACTTGCAGATGTGCTTTCAGTTCCTCATCTGATGAACTATACAGTTATAAATCATCCACAAAGGGAAGATGAGAAGTCTTTATACTTCGTTCTGTTCTGGGAGCCAAATTGTAGCCATGACCTCATTCTATAAGGCAGACACCCTAATGGGTAAGGGCAAGACAAAAGAGCAGCAGTGACAGAGTCACCCTGGAATATCCTCCTTTGAATTTTTATCCATGGAATAATAATTTGTCCTTTATCGTGGCTTAGCCGAAAAGTGGTTCGGCATTGTTTTATGGTCATCGACTTGTAATTGTAATCAATCAATGTAGGGTGTATTTACACATCTGTAAGCACTCTTATCCATGAATGTGGGATGTTGTCAAATGCTTTTTTATAGTCCGACCATGCCATACTTAGATTTGTCCCCTTTTTACAGTTCTCCATTATGACTAACAAATGATCCTTTGTTCCATATGACTTTCTTTTGTTACTCTCTTGTTATATTGCCATGATTGAGTTTTTTTCTAAATGACTATAAACTCTGTCAGCATCAGTTCCAGTACATAGTTTACACATCGCTGGAAGGCAAGTTATTGGTACATAGTTTTTAGGATATCTTGCAGGTTCACCCTTAAGGAGGAGTATCATTTTTCCTGTTGTTAACCAGGTGGCATTTGTTGGGGGACACATGTAAATCATTCTTACTCATGGCTAAATCTTCATGTAAAGGTGTTAATACTTTTAGCCAGAAGTTAGGAACTGCATCTGGGCTTGGGGGTTCCAGTTATGAGCTTTTCTTAATTTTGTTTAAATTTCTCTTGCCGTTACTTCTGCCTGTTTCATATCTTACATCTGAGCTTCTTATTCTTTATTTTACTGCTTCTATCCATTCAGTATATTTATCATGTTCTGTAGGATCCTCACAACTATTTCTTCAAAATGTGCCTATTTCTTCTTTTTTGGTGGTATTTCTATTCCTTTGCCACGTTTCCCAACTCATTATAAAATTTTTTTGGGTTGTCAATAAAGTGCTTATTTCATACTCTTTCTTTATATTGATATCTTCTGCATTTTTCAGCCTGTGCTGATATTTTTAGTTTATCTGCAATAGTGTACGATAGATCCTGGTCTGTTCTGATAACTGCATGTTGCTTTTATCACATTTATCTTTCTGAATATTTTTGTTGATCTGTTCCCTCTTCTATCAGTGACACATCTTATCTTAACTGCTTTGTAGTTTTCTCTATTTGACACTTCCATGATGGCATTTGATTTCTCCCCTTCCTTCCCCTTACTGCCTTGTGCTTTTGTGTTAAGACCATCGGTTATTGACTTAGCTGCACAGTAATACATTCTATTTACTTCTGATATATTGTATGAATTTCTTTGAACAGCCTTTATTATTGTGTTCATTTGTTTTATCAAACTTCTAACATTTTTGGTCTTAATGACTTTCTGTCGTCTGTTTCTTTCATTGATTTTAATATGTCTATCCATCTCTAGTAAATCAAGTAATTCTTCCCTTAGTTCATTTTCTTCTAAACTAACAACACATTTTTTGTTGTCCGTTTCCTGTGGGCATTCTACAGAAAGTTCCAGAAAATCTTCCTGTGCCATATTCTCATAAATTTCACCCTGCGTCATCCATTGCTCTTTCATGTTAGAATTCAGTGGCCTATCACTCCACAACATTAATTATGTCAGAGTTGCCACGGTTTCCTGTTCCTTCCCTTGTTGTGCAACCCCAAGTGAACTTTTGTACTGGTTTCTTACTGAAGGCTTCACAGTATCTTCATATGGCAACTGATCAGATGCTTCCCGCTCCATTGGTTTCTCCTAAATTTGGGAATTCATAGGTTCATAGGTTTATACATTAGTACTAGGCTAACTGCCCTTAAGGACTATTTTAAGCCTAACCAACTACTTCATGTGAGAATCAAACTCTGCACCTTGTGTTTGTAAGGTAAACACCTTAACCATTATGCCAAACTCCCTATATCATTATTCTATCATGCTGTGATGTTATCACAGTTAGATTTTCTACACTAAATACTTCACTTGGCAGGCAATCCATAAAAAGAAATTATGTACTCACCATAACGTTCCATGTGAGTTGTTCATCTCGCCCTTTATTCTCACTGATGGGTTCGGAGCCGATCCTCGGCTCCGACTCGGCCAGATGCCAAAGCTTGAGGTCTTCAAACAACTCGTGGCTTACTCCTCATCCCAAGATGCAATAGTGTTTCCCTCAGATCTTGTTTGTCCACTCATACTGATAACTAAAGTACATAGGCATTGAAATAAGAATACCGAAGATAAAGACAAACCATCACTAAGATATGACTGAACTTCCCGGCCCTCAAGACCTTCAAGGTAGGGGGTTGGCAGGTGGGACTTGAGAATGAAGGGCGAGATGAACAACTCACATAGAACGTTATGGCGAGTACATAACTTCTTTATGTGAAGTTGCTCTATCTTGCCTTTATTCTCACTGATGGGTTAGCGTCCCAAGCACCATCTCCTTGGGTGGCTCATGGAAGTATATTCCTCAGAACCACAGAACCAAAGGAGGCTCTGTCCCTGGAGGTCCTATCCAATTTGTGATGAGTGATAAAGGTATGAGGTGAGGACCATGTGGCTGCTGCACAAATGGTATCTATAGGTAGCCTTGCTAGAAAGGCTGAAGACGTGGAAGTTGCCCTGGTTGAGTGGGCCTTAACTTTATGATCTAGTGCCATATGAGTAGAGCTGTATGTGAAAGAAATACAATCTGACAACCATTTTGACAAAGTGGTTTTTACCACTGGAGTACCCTTCTTTGAGTCTGAAAAGGAGAAAAAAAATTGATCCAACTGCCTGAAGTCTTTAGTCCTGTCTAAATAGAATCAAAGCTGCCTATGGACATCGAGTTTGTGCAGCATGTGTTCCATTTTGTTTGTATATTTGGGAAAAATACAGGTAATTCTATAGACTGGTTAAGATTTGTTTCAGAACAAACCTCAGGTAGAAATGAAGGATTTGTTCTCAGCGATACTCTGGCGTTATGAAAAATCAAGTATGGGGGTTTGATGGACAAGGCATGTAATTCTGAAATTCTTCGAGGGGAAGTAATCGCCACTAGGAAAATGGTCTTCCTAGATAGGTATTTCAAATCACAGGATGATGCAGGTTCAAAGGGGGTAAAATGATCCATATGAGCACATTCCGTGAAGCAGATGGAGTTCTAATAGGTGTTCTCAAGTGAATAGTACCCGTAAGGAAGGCTTTAGAAAGTCTGTGGGACATGATTGGGGTTTGCTGATCGCCAATATAAAAATTAGAAATTGGTGCCAACTGAACCCTAAGGTTTGCCACACCTGCTCCTTCATGAAATAGTTTAGTCAGAAACTCTAAAATGGAAGAAATTGAAACCATATAGGGATCAATATTATTGTCTGACCCCCATAAGGAAAATCTTTTTTACTTGCTAAGGTATAGTCTCCTAATAGAGGATTTATGAGACGAAATTAGGATGTTTTGTGCTGCAGGAGAAAAATTGTGGAACCTGGCTATTTGTGGAACTGCAGCAGCCAAGCTGCCAACTTTAGGTTATGAACTGCAGGATGAACATCCCCTGATGAATGCATCTGATCATCTGGAACTGGGTTCAGAATCCATGGTTCTTCCAATAGATGAGACTGCAGAAAGGGGAACCAAATCTGACGAGGCCAGTAAGGGGCTATTAAAATAATGGTCCTTCCCAGAGTGATGGCCTTCTGTAGGAATCTGGGTATCAAAGGAAATGGGGGGAAAGGCATAAAGAAGTCTCGGAGACCAACTGTGTACAACTGCATCCCTTGGGGTATCCCCCGAGTTGGGGATCAGGGCAAAGTAGTTGCTGCATTTGGTGTTGGTGGGGGTTGCAAGAGGTTGCAGCAAGGCTGGCCCCATCCGCGGAATATCCTTTCTGCTACTTCTTGTTTCAGGGACCACTCATGAGGCAACAGAATAGCTCTGCTCAACCTGCCCGCTATTACATTGGATCTCCCCAGGATGTGCATTGCTATCAGAAAGCGCTGGGTGGATATTGCCCACTGCCATACTCTCAGGGCCTCTCGACATAAGGGGTATGATCTGATTCCTCCGTGTTTATGTACCAGACCACAGGCATGTTGTCCGTCTGTACTGCAATAGTCCCTAGAGGGAGAAAGCTTTGAAAGGACTGCAATGCTAGAAGTACCACTGTCATTTCTAGGATAATGAAATGCCGATGAGTCTCGTGATTCTCCCATGTGCCTTGGGCTATCTTTCCCTGAAAATGCCCCCCCCCCCACTGTATCAGGGAGGCGTCCGTGGTCACAGTGGCAACAGGGGTTGGTAGAACAAAGGGATGTCCTATTGTCACTTGAGGGGAGGTCAGGCACCAAAGAAGATCCTTCTTGCATGATTTTGTTATGATAATGGATTGAGACATTGGAAGCTCCTGATAAGACCATTGTGTGAAAACAAGCCATTGTAGTCTCCGCATGTGCATTCGGCCTAGTGGAATGGCAATGATGGCTGCAACCATGGTCGCTAGTAATTTGAGCACTACTGAAACTGGGGCTTTTTGTTTGAGGATAAGGGCTAGAACTTGTCAGAGGCTCACCACTCTTTCCATTGGAAGTTTTGTCATGGAAACTGTGTCGAGATCTGCTCCTATAAAAACGGTATATCTGGATGGCTGTAAAGCAGATTTTTCCCAGTTTACAGTAATCCCCAATTGACTGCAAAGATCTAAGGTTGTCTCCTTTGCCTGTATGAGTTGACGCTTGGTGGTGGCGGTGAGGAACCAGCCGTCCAAGTATGGAAAAGTACAGTTTTGTACCTACCATAAATGTAGATGTTCGAAGATCCACATTGCTGCAGTCCTTACATATGGGTAGTCCGCTGTCCTCGGTCGGCCCGAATACCAAAGTATTAGGCTGACGTCGGTCAAGGCGCTTAGAACTGACATCAGGACGTCAGGGTACAAAAGCGCATGACCGACGTCATATCCTCAGTCTTTTCTTGCCCCAGATGTCAGAAGGCCCCAAAAAGAAAGGCCATAGCCAAAAAACAGAAAAGAACATCCAACCACCCCTGTACTAACAATATTTACAATATTTACAATATTTACAATCCAAACCACCCAACCACCCCAAACTACAGAGGGGAAGGAGGGAGGGTAAACTGGACTGCAGCAATGTGGATCTTCGAACATCTACATTTATGGTAGGTACAAAACTGTACTATGTTCTTCATCTCACATTGCTGCAGTCCTTACATATGGGTAGAATCCCAAAGCAGAGGTAAGGGAGGTTGGCAAAACTATAAAGCATTAGGGGCTGCCAAAATGCCCTGTAAAATTGCAGTGGCAAATCCAGCCCTAGATTTAGAGTAAAGTGGAAGGTGGTAATGCTTAGAAAAAGTATGCACTGAACTCCAAGTAGCTGCTTCCAAAATATCCTTAGTAGCCACCCCCCTTAAAAAGGCTGTAGAAGTGGCAGTAGCCCTAGTGGAATGAGGCCTGATCCCAGCTGGAATCTCCTTACCATGATGGGAGTAACAGAATGCAATACAAAAACCAATCCACTTAGAAATAGTCTGTTTTGAAACAGGTTTGCCCTGAGAACCCAAAGCAAAAGAAACAAACAACTGCTGAGACTGCCTGAACCCTTTAGTTCTGCTCAAATAATAACGCAACTGCCTATGTATATCCAAAGTGTGCAAAATCTTTTCCCCTTTATTTTGGGGGTTTGCATAAAAAGTAGGCAAATGAATAGTTTGGTTTAAAGCCACACTAGAAACCACTTTAGGCATAAAGGAAGGATTAGTACGCAAAGATACTCTATCCTTATGGAAAATTAAGAAAGGCTCAACTGCCATAAGGGCCTGTAATTCAGAAACCCTTCTCGCAGAGGTAATGGCCAACAAAAAAGCCGTCTTCCATGATAAATATTTCAATTCGGCAGTAGCTGCAGGCTCAAAAGGTTGTAGAGTGAGTTTCTCCAACACAAAATTGAGATCCCAAGCAGGAGTAGGAGCTCTACGTGGGGGTCTTATATTCTTTGCCCCTCTAAGGAATTGCTTAAACAAAGGATGAGAAAATAATGGTGGGTCACAGTCATAGTGAGCAGAGATGGCTGCAGCATGAACCTTTATAGAGGAGAAGGACAAACCTTTGTCCAATAACTCAGTAAGGTATTGAAGAGAAACACTTAAATTAGGTTTGGAAACATCAAAGTCCTTTGCTGTACACCAAATAAAAAATCTCCTCCATTTATCAGCGTAAACTTTCCTTGTACTAGGCCTTCTGGCCTCCAAAATAACATTCAAAACTTGTTGTGGCAGCTGAGACCCTCCAGGGTCTAGAACAGAATATGCCAGGCTGTTAGATGCAGAGACTGAAGTTTGACATTGAGTAAGTGACTGTTCTCCTGAGATAGCAGGTGTGGAATCGAAGGCAAAGGCCATGGAGGCTCCCGTACCAAACTCCTCAGTAATGGGTACCACTGCTGTCGAGGCCAATCCGGAGCTATTAAAATCATGGTTGGCTTGTCCTGTCTGACCTTTAGGAGTACCTTTGGGAGGAGAGGCAGTGGTGGAAAGGCATACACGTGAAGTTTGCTCCAATTGAATGACAGAGCATCCACTCTCCAAGCTGTGGGATGAAACCTTTTTGTGCAAAACTTTGGCAACTGGTAATTTAGTGGAGAAGCGAACAGATCTATGTCTGGAGTTCCCCATAACACTGTCAATTTTTGAAATACATGAGGATCCAATTTCCACTCGTGGGGATCCATTATTTGTCTGCTCAACACATCTGCTAAGGAGTTCTGTGCTCCTGGCAGAAACCTTGCCTGAAGATTCAGCTGTAAACTGAGAGCCGTCTCCCACAAAATCATTGCTTGTCTGCATAGAGGGTAAGAATGTGTCCCCCCTTGCTTGTTGATGTACCACATGACAGTTGTGTTGTCTGTTTGAATCAACACCTGCCCTGGAAGAAGTAAATCCTTGAAAGCTATCAATGCAAATTGGACTGCTAACATCTCCTTCAAGTTGATATGTAAATGTTGAAGTCTGGCAGGCCACGGGTCTTGTACCCATTTTCCATTTAGATGAGCTCCCCAAGCTTTGTCTGAGGCATCTGTCGTTAGAATCTGACTCGCCTCTGGTCGGGTCACAGAGAGTCCCTTGTTTAGGTGACATTCCTGAGCCCACCACAAAAATTCCTTTTGAATGCAAGGTATTATCTGAATGACAGTGTCCAGATCTTGGCAGTGTTGCGTCCATACATTTTTGAGATACCATTGTAGCTTCCTCATATGCAGTTTGGCATTGGGAAGTACCAGAATACAAGATGCCATGAACCCCAAGGCTTGAAGGACTGTCCTTGCAGTCAGCCTGGACTGACGAGACAACTGATGGAAATACAGAGAAAGATTCTTTTGTTTGTCCGGGGTCAAAAAGGCCATCTGGGATGCTGTGTTCAGTCTCACACCCAGAAAGCACATGTCCTGAGAGGGTACTAGACTGGACTTTATTTCGTTCACAGAATACCCTAGGCATCTTAACACTGCCATCACATACTGTAGATGATGAAGAAGTTCGTCCTTTTCTTGAGCCAGAATCAGGCAATCGTCCAAATAAGGGTAAATCTGTATTCCTTTTAGCCTGAAGAAGGCTATCACTGGAGCCAGAACCTTTGTGAACACTCTGGGCGCAGTAGATAAGCCAAAGGGCAATGCAGAGAACTGATAATGAGAAGTCCCAGCCCGAAAACGCAGATATTTCCTGCAACTGGGCCTGATAGGAACATGCAGGTAAGCCTCTTTGAGATCCAGAGTCACCATCCAGTGATCTTTGCCTAGCAGAGGTAAAAGCTGTTGTAACGTCAACATTTTGAACTTTGGAATGTCCAGATATGTGTTGAGGATAGATAAATCCAAAATTGGTCTCCACGTGTTCCCTTTCTTTGGTACCAGAAACAGGCGAGAATAAAATCCTAGGCCCACTTCTGACAGAGGGACCGGTTGTATAGCTCCTATTTGAAGTAGAAGAGAAATCTGTTTGTGAGCCTCTAGTCTTTGCTGAGGAGGGGCGTCTGGCATGCCTTTGAAAGGAGGCAAGGTACGGAAATAAAACTTGTAACCTTGGTGTATGATATCCAATACCCATTTGTCCTGGGTAATTAAAAGCCAATTTTCCTTGAAGAGTGCCAACCTTCCTCCCAAAGGTGCTGCCAGGCAAGAAGGATCTGGCAGCTGAAAAAGTAGGTCATTGGGCCTGTTTACGAAAGGACTGGCCCCTGCCCTCACTTGAAGATTGTGCAGGTGAACTCCATGTTCTAGGCCTGAAGGTACTCTGAGCTCTGCCCCTACCACGTCTAGATCTACCCCTAGACTGAGAATCAGAGGAAGGATACGTCCACCCCTTAGTAGGCCAATTCCTACTAAACTTCGGAGGCTGAACCTGCAAAAAATCTTTAACAGTCTGCATAGACTTAGCCTTGTCTTCCATTTTTTTCAAGACTGACTCCACAGGTGGACCAAACAACACTTCAGACTGTAAAAGAGCATCCAAAATCCTTGTCTTAACATGGTCAGATAAATTCTGATCCTTAAGCCAGGCGTGCCTGCGAAGAACTGAACCAGTGGCAGCCACCCTAGAAGAGGCCTGCAAAGCATCAAAACCACACTGCAAAGAATGCTTACCCACCTGTTCAGAGACATGTACCAAATCTTGTAATTCTTTACACTCAATTCCTTCCGCCAGAGCATCCACCTTAGTTTTCAACTGAGAAAGAAGGGAATTCTGATATTTCAACATATGAAATTGGCAATTCAAAGCTCTCATTGCTAAGGTAGAAGAGGTATAGACCTTTTTTCCCCATCTATCCAAAGCTCTAGCCTCTTTATCTAGAGGAACTGGATTCTTTACAACAGAGGCCCTGACACCCTTAGGTCCCTGGCTAATAGTTTCTGGATCCGCCCTGGGACTCTTATAGAGATATTTATGAGCCTCAGGCACCCTGTAATACCTATCTGGTTTAACTGGAGCAGGAGGCAGAGAATCAGGATTAAGGGATGCCTCTGAAAACACATCTTGCACAACATCCAGAACAGGAGGTATAGCTAAGGGCCTATGCTGAGTTAAAAACAAAAATTCCCTTAGCCTTTTCCGTGAATCAGAGAAGTCCTGACCTTCCCACTTAAAATGTTCCCTCATAGAATGAAGTGTCTCTGAAAAAGAAAAATCCTCTGGAGGTGAAGCAGAAGGAGTGGAATCCTCTGCATCAGAATCAGAATAAGGAGTGAATTCCTGCATGTCTTCAGCCGAAGACTCTGAATCATCTGAAACTTGTTCAAAACTTTCCAACTCTGGCTCCACCCTAGGCCTCTTATCAGGAGGGGGCATAGAACCTCTAATCAGAGTAATCAAATCTTCTGCCGTTTTAAGCATTAGCTTCTTAGGCACAGACCCTGCTGAAGTAGGACTGACACCAACAGAAGATAAACCTGGCCTGCCCCTGGAAGAAGCCTTGGAAACAGAAGGAGAAGGCCTAACCACCCTGGGAAGGGAGGGGAGAACAGAAACCTGAGAAGCCCCCTCAGCCTGACCTGCCTCCTGAGCCACATCCTGCAAAATCAAAGTCTCCCCCTGAGACTCCAGAGAAGCCTCCGTCGGAACCACCGGTTCCACTGAAGCCTCTAAAGAACCGGCGTCCGGAACGGACGACTCATCTTGCCTGGGTTTAACCGCTTTGTCTTTGCGCTTCTTCGTGGAAGCGGGCGTCGGAGTATCCGACGGCATATTATAATTGCACCGCTTACCGAAGACCAGCCTAGCACAATCCAACCTTCGCTTAATAGTGCGCTTATTAAACCTAGCAGAAAAGCGACACCCGACTACGTCGTGCTCAGGCCCCAAACAAGGAATGCACAAAGAATGATAATCCCTATGCGGTATCTGTTTCCCACAAGAAATACAATTATTCACTTTTTCTGACATCCGGTAATAAACTGAGGCAAGAAAAAACCAAAATATTCCCCAACGGAGTACTTAGCCAACTTGGATTCGGTCTGAAACTCCGAACTCGAAAAATTTCAAAACGCCGAACGGCACTAGCAACGCTGCTTCTGCATCGGACCATGCGGCAAAAAAGACTGAGGATATGACGTCGGTCATGCGCTTTTGTACCCTGACGTCCTGATGTCAGTTCTAAGCGCCTTGACCGACGTCAGCCTAATACTTTGGTATTCGGGCCGACCGAGGACAGCGGACTACCCATATGTAAGGACTGCAGCAATGTGAGATGAAGAACATCACCTGGAATCTTAACCATTTCAGGTGAGCCATGACTATTGCCATGCATTTGGTGAACACTCTGGGGGCTGTAGTGAGATCAAAGGGCAGACCTCGAAAGTGGAAGTGACTGGCTCCCAGCTGAAAGCGCAGATGATCCCTGGATGGTCTGGCCATCTTTATATGGCAGTACGCATCCTGGAGATCTATTGAGCACATCCAATCATCTTTTCCTAGAAAGGGAAGTATAGTCTGTAGCGTGATAATCCAAAACTTTGTTTTTTTGACTTGTTCAATCTGCTGAGATCCAAGATTGGTCTCCAGTCCAATTTCCTTTGGAACTAAAAAGAACCTAGAGCAAGTTCTGGATCCTCTCTGATCTGCTGGGAGTGGTTGGATGACTCTTTTTTTTCTAGCAACCTTGTAATCTCTATGGTTGCCTGTTCTCTGTGATTGGTTGGGACGTCTGGGATGTTTTTCACAGAGGGTGGAAGTGTAGCAAAGGGAATGGTGTATCCTCTGGATGTTATGATTTGTACCCAATGATCTTTTGTGATTTTTAGCCAGGTGTCTGAGTACAAAGATAAGCATCCCCGACTGCCTCCAGAGATGGGCAGATGGGCCTCCTTTCAGGAGCGCTGGTAGGTCTTTCCAAAGAACTGACCCCTGTCACCCTGATTCTGTGGGCCCCCTCTGCCACATGGATGGTGTCTTCCATTATTGCCCACTCCTCTGCCTCTAGAGGGGGTTTCACCACGTGTGTCAAAGAAAACTCCTTGGGCTTTGTGGAACCACATCTTTCCACTTTTCCGACCTTTAGGATAATGTCTGGTAGGGGTAGAAAAATGGACTCCTAAGGCAGACAGAGTCTTTCTTTTTTGCTCACACCTGGTAAGCATTTACTTCACTTTAGGTCCAAAAAGTGATGAACCATCAAAGGGGATGTTCACAAAGGATGACTTGTAGGGCTCCGCAAAGGAATATAAGCGCATCCAAGAGTGTCTCCTAAGAGCAATTCCTGTACCTGCTGCCCTACTCGTACCATCAGCTGCATATGAAATCAGACGCATGGAAGAGTTCACAAGGGAATTTAGGGTAGCACGCTGGGAGGTTATCTTATCTGAGACCTCCGCAGCTACCGCACCCAGTTAAGCATCTCCAACTCTTTAAGGAGATCTCTATGTAGTCTAGTGAAATGTGTGAGGTAGTTCAGGGATCGAAGAATAAAGGCTGCTGAACTAAACATGCACTTTCCGTATCTGTCCATAAATGCTAGAATCCCTCCACATCCCGCCTCCACCCCAGATAAAAAAGACCACAGTGAAGAACTTTTCAAAAGCCGACTTCACACTTCTAAAGACTGGTGAGGTCTCTTTCAAGGCCCCCGAGCCTGCGGAAACCATTACCCAAACTGCTGAATCACTTACAAATGCCTTCTACCAGCACCTCCAGGACTGCATGGATCAGGCAATCCCAAACAAAACAAAGACTCTTTGTACCAAAGGCAAGCGTCCAGTCTAGTGGACCCCATCCATAAACAAGCTCTACAACAAAAGGAAGAAGCTACTACAAGATAGAGCAAAATCCGTAAAAGGGAAGACACCCTTGATCATTATAAGTAAAAAAACTAAGATCTCTCATAAAATCATCAAAGGCAAATTTTGAGAGAAAAATCGCTAAGGATTCAAAAGACAATCATAAGGCCTTTTTTAGCTATGTTAGAAACCTGGGAGGAAACTCCCAGATATGCTCTGAATTAGTTCAAAATGATGTAAAAATCACTGAACCTACAGACATTGCCAACATACTGGCTGACAGGTTCAGTGCAAATCCCCCCCCTCTCCCCCCCAAAAGGAGAGATATCTATACCAGAGGATTGTAGCCCCCCAAACATCTCAAATGCTCAGGTGAGAACTTCTCTCTCCAAGGCGAAAAACACAGCATCCATGGGACCAGATGGTGTCCCCGGTTGTGTGCTCCACGAACTCAATGAGGAATTAAACCCGCAGTTAGGGCAGCTGTTTAATATTAGCCTCACCTCAGGATACGTATCCAAGGAGTGGCGTACGGCAACGGTGGTCCCACTCCACAAAGGAGGTGCCTCCACCGACCCCGGAAACTACCGACCCATCAGCTTGACAAGCCTGGTCTGCAAAGCTATGGAGAGGATCATAATGGAACTCATAAATAAAGACATAGGGGACTTGCAGACTTTGGATCCAACCCAGTTTGGCTTTGTCAAGGGCAGATCATGCCTTTTAAACCTGGTTGACTTTTTCGAAACAGTCACCAAGGCCAATGACCTGGGCAAGGCAGTCCACACAGTCTACCTTGACCTGGCAAAGGCTTTCGACACAATACCCCACTCGGGTATCTTTGAAAAACTCACTAGCCTAAATGTAAACCCATACGTCACAAGATGGGTTGCAAACTGGCTAAGTGACAGAACCCACAGGGTCAGAGTTGCTGGCGCCATGTCAGACTCCAAGACTGTCACAAGTGGTGTCCCACAGGGCTCAGTCCTGGGCCCACTCTTGTTCGGCATCTACTTTTCAGAAGTACAAGCAAACACAGGAGGATTATGGCTGACAAAGTTTGCAGATGACTGCAAACTGGGCACCATAGTTGAAAACCCATCTGACATAGACATCCTTCAGAAGGGTCTCATAGAAACGGATAACTGGTGCCAGAGCCATGGCCTAAAGTTAAACGCCAAAAAATGCATAGTCACACCCTTCGGGAAAAACAAGGTTACCCCTAGTTACCATATAGGTGGCAATCCACTAAGCACAGAAGAGGTTATCAGGGATCTGGGGACCCAGGTTGACAGTAGCCTTTCGTTTGACACTCACGTTGCCAAAGTAGTTAGGAAGACCTTCTACATTGCCCACCTGATCATGAAGGGATTCACATCTAGATCAAGGGAGGTCATCGTTCCCCTGTACTCATCACTCATCAGACCAATGATTGAGTACAATGCCCCATTCGAAATGTATCTGACCCGACACCTGCAGCAATTGGAAAGGCCCCAGAAGTTCCTCACCAAAAGGATAAAGGGTCTCAAAAATATGTCTTATGCTGCCCGACTGAAGGAACTCCAGCTCTATTCAGTCGCTTACCGTCTGCTCAGAGGTGACCTGTGCCTGACATACAAGGCCATGTCCAACCCGGAATTAATGAACATGCTTCACCTCAAAAAATCTAAATCCATTAGAACTACAAGGGCAAGAGACTTAAACCTTAACACGGCTATTAATAGGACGTGCTGGAGGGACAGATTCATCACCCAGAGACTCCCTATGCTGTGGAACAAAATCCCGGTACATGTGAGGCAGAGCACCTCGCTGGCTTTGTTCAAGAGAAATCTTGACCAATGGATGGGAGATCGCAGGTATACCCCAGGGATAACCTCAGTGTCACTGCTTGACAGAGGCACAGCAAAATAATGAGCATATTATCCTTCAAACTAAAGGGGTGGCGAAAGCCACAAAACTCTGGGCTAGGCTTATAAATGCCCTAGGGCAGATAGCCTAGTATGAACCTATGAACCTATTAGGATGAACAGATGTGGAGGTCTCTGATAACTCCTTTTTGGTGGTTGTCGTCGCCGCCACCACCACAGCATCAATGGGTACTCCTTTGATAAGGAAAGTCTTGCCCTGGGGTGACGTTATAAATTTGTTAGGCATCCGAGGGACTGGTTCTATGGTATTTGGGGACTCCCACACCTTTTGAGAGAGAAGGTCCATCAACTCATCAAAAGGCAGAGTCACCCAAAAGGTGGAGGGTTGAGAACCGAAAGCCTTCAGGTGTATTGACTCATCATCAGTAGGGTTGAGGGGCTTTCTGTCACCCCTCTGTTTTAGTATTTCTAAGATATCACCAATAGAGATATCTTCAGAGGGGGACCCTTCTGACTCATCGAAGTCAGTATATGACATGAGGGATTCCTGTGGGGAATCCAGATGCTTCCTCTTACAAATCCTCTTCCTGGGAATCTCCTCAGTGGGAGTTTCTGGGGAGGGCCCGGAAGAGCAGAGCTCACCCGATGGGGAGACCTGACAATCTGGATCTCTACTCTTTTGAGGGATCAGTGAAGCAGAGGCAGACACAGGAACTTTAGGGGAGGAGATTACTGGTACCGATGACGTGGGTGCACAAGAGGACAATGCTCTCCTCATAACATCAAAGGCCCCACAACTTCGATCCGAAGGGATGCCTGGATCCATAGGAGCAGGCAGTCTCCGCTGAAGCCATGGCCTCCGTGCCCGAGGTAGGTGCCGAACTAACCCGAGCCAAGGCCCCGAGATGCATAGTCGGCACCGAAAGATCTGTACGACTATCCTCTCCGGACCCGACTAGCAAGTGTCGGCTCCTAGACTCTAAGGTAGGTACCAAAGAAGTCAGAGTAGTCGGAACCGACAGCCCCAGGGGTGTTGGCTTTGGCGGTTCTACATTCATCGGTACCGAATACTCCTGCTCGAATCGGAGGAACTGGAGAAATGTGTTGGGTCTTAGTCGGTTCTGAAGCCCTAAGGGTCGAACCCAACAGAATTTATGCTAGTGCCTGTGACTGCAAAAGTCTCTGCACCACATGATCCACATCCTTATCTGAGAGTCGTGAGGACCGGGAAGTAATAGATGAGATCTCGGACTGCAAAATTGGAGATTTTAAAGTAGGCGATACCGGCTCCAATGCTGGGGACCGACTCCTACTAACAACACCCTCCGGTTCCGTAGGCTTTGGGGCCGAGGTGGCAGTCTTGCTAGATTTAGAAATTGATGAGCCCTTTTTTTGGCTCAGACTCCAAAGACGCACTGGAAGATAAAGTTTTTGAAGACTTAGCGGGTATAGGGAGTAGGCCACAACCTGTTTGAAGAACTCGAGCTTTGGCATCTGGCCGAGTCGGAGCCGAGGATCTGCTCCAAACCCTTCAGTGAGAATGAAGGCGAGATAGAACAACTTCACATTTTCAGTTTCTATATCTTCAACTTCTCCATTACTAATTCTCTTTAATACTTCCCCCTTTGTTTTCTCATTTTTTTGGATGCATTTGCATGTATTTCTCTTCAAATGTCTTTGGGGCTGCCTTTTTGTATTGATTAGTTTTGCTTTCTCCTTTGCATAAATATTGCACCATATTAAATCTCCTTTTCTTTCCCACATCCATATTTCTTCTTCAGATGTTTCCTGCTCCTCCTGTTTCTCATTATTTAGGGAGACTCGTTGTTCCATCATGCTGTGATATAAACTGTGTTGGATTTTCTATATTAAATCCTTCTCTTCACAGGTATTCCATAACTTCAACTTAAACTTTACCTTCACTAATCTTCTGTTCTACATTCAATCTTTGTGATCTTATTTTTGTATTGCAAAATTTTCCATCTCTGAATGCCTTTGCCTGTATTTGTTTGAATATCTCTGGGGCTGCTTTTTTTGTACTGATTAATTTGGCTTTCTTGTTTGCGTAAATATTGCACCATGTTAGATCTCTCTCTTTCCCATGTCCACATTTTTTTACACCTCTCAAAAATCTTTAGATTTTGTTCTTTATATTTTTGCACTTCTCAGTGGCTTCTTTTTACAAGTGGCCCAAGGTTTCATGGTCTATAGAACATCATTCATAAATATGTTTTATTAATGAACACACATTTTTATTTGAAGCTTTTGATAGTTTTTCTTGTGCAAGTATATTTCTTTCCTCTTTCTCTCAATCTTTTTGTACACCTTCTGTCTGGAAATTATGGGCTTCTTGCATAATAGTAACAATACATAATTTCTTTCTTATCCTCAATAGCCCACTCTGTCGTCTTTATAACTTTTTTTTTGCCCTATCAGTTTTTGTGATTTTTGTGGACTACTACTTCCTTCTACAACAGGGGGCCCATCCTCTCCCTGGGCCTGGTCTAGCCCCATTATAGGAATGTTTCTGTGTACTGAGGATTGTACACCATGTTTTCCAGTCCTGGTACAAGTGCACCTACCAGGATTGGGCACTTTTTTATCCTAGGTCTTGTGCGCCCAGCTATTTTTTTTATTTTTTTAACCTACTTCTGTCCATGATATATGCTATAAAAAATACAGTATATATCAGTGTCATCTTGGTGACATTTTGTGAAAAACAGGGTCCATCTCACGAAAGTACTCACCAAGACTTGAGGATGAATTCAATTCCAGCAATACTACTCTTTGCTTACTGATTTATCATCTCTCCATTTGGACCCTAGACCAGAGTGGGCATACCAAAGGAATAACAGATGAAGGAAAGTACAGTTGTATAAGTAAAATTACCATAACTGTACAAGTTTGAATGAATTGCGCTGCAGCAGCCTATGCTACATGGATTATATATTATACTAAGGATATAACAGCCAATCAGTTTCCATAACTTCAGGGCACCTTTCATGTGCCCAAAACAGTTAAGCTTACTGACAAAAAAACAGGTTTGTGTGCCAAACCTTCCAGAGTTTTCATGCCAATGTAGAGAGGGAGGCTAAAGTCGTGAGAAGGTCAAAATTGGAAAACAAATAGTAACAATAAATTCCTACACCCTAGCATAAAAAAGCATACAAGATTAAGGGGTACAGAGGTAGGAATTGTCTACTCCAGCACTGATCATTCAAACATCTACACCTATGGCAAAGTTTACGTACACAGCTGTACTATGTTCTTCATATGATCACTACTGAAGTAATCTAAACTATATGGGTAGATTATCATATCTTAACATGAAGTGGAGGAGGAAGGATGAGAGCCCAGGAGCCACTGGAGAACAGTCCTAACAAAGCCTGCCATAGACCTGGAGAAATAACCTACATTGCTGCTTCTAGAATACTTCTAGAATCCAACCCTTTACAAAATCCCACATATGAAGCCAATCACCTAGTAGAAAAAGCCTTGACTTTCCCTGGAATAGTTTTTTTGAGGTGGATATAACAAAAGGTCTGATTTGACACTTACTGTTTTTTTTTTTCTTTCCTTCACAAGAAATAAACATGTGAAAAGTTATCTATTCTTCCTCATTTTTAGGTTCTAGAAACAGGTCAGGAAGATGGGTAGCTAGGCTAAATATAAACCTGTATACCATTTTAGGCATAAATGAATGATTTGTTCTTAAGGAAACCCTATTTTCTGTGGAAAATGAGATAAAGTTAATCCACCATGAGGGCCTGCAACTCCAATACTATTCTTGCAGAGGTCAGAGCATTTAGTAAAATTGTTTTCCATATGAAGAATCTCAAGTCAGTCTGATGAGCTGGTTCAAATGCAGGTAAAGTTCGTTTTCTAAGATAAGATTAAGATCTCAAGGGAGAAGCCACCTGTGTTATAGTAGGCTTTATATGGAACACCCATTTCACAGGTTCATAGGTTCATACTAGGCTAACTGCCCTAGGGCATTTATAAGCCTAGCTAGAGTGTGTTTGGCTTTCACCACCCATTTTAAATTAATTTTGCTATGCCGTTTTTCGAGGTTAGTATACTGTGCCTCTGTCTAACAGTGACACAGAAGTGATACCCGGGGTAAACCTACACTCTCCCATCCACTCATCAAGATTCCTCTTGAAGAGAGTCAATGAGGGACTCTGCCTAACCTGGACTGGGATTTTATTCCAGAGTGAAGGGAGCCTCTGGGTTATGAATCTGTCCCTCCAGCATGTCCTATTTATTTCAGTGCTGAGGTTCAAGTCTCTCGAGCGCGTAGCTCGATGGGATTTGGATTTTCTGAGGTGCAGCATGCCATTAAGTCCAGGTTGGACATGGCTTTATACGTCAGGCACAGATCGCCTCTGAGCAGGTGGTATGCCACTGAGTAGAGCTGGAGTTTCTTTAACCAGGCAGCATATGGCATCTGTTTGAGCCCTTTGATCCTCTTGGTGAGGTACTTTTGGGGTCTTTCCAGTTGCTGCTGGTATCTGGTAAGGTACATCCCAAAAGGGGCACTGTACTCAATTATGGGCCTGATGAGGGATGAGTAAAGAGGCACGATGACCTCCCCTGATCTAGATGTGAATCCCTTCATGATTAGGTGGGCTATATAAAATGTTTTTCTAACCACTTTGGCCACGTGGTTGTCAAATGAGAGATTGCTATCAACTTGGGTCCCCAGGTCGCTAATTACTTCTTCTGTACTTAATGGACTACCACCTATGTGGTAATTTGTGGGCACTTTGTTTTTGCCAAAGGGGATGACTATACAATTTTTGGCGTTTAGCTTGAGCCCATGGCTCTGGCACCAGTTGTCTGTTTCTATGAGGCCCTTTTGGAGGATGCTTGTGTCGGCTGGAGAGTCGCTTATGGTGCCCAGTTTGCAGTCATCTGTGAACTTGGTCAGCCACAGTCCTTCCGTGTTGGCCTGTACTTCCAAGAAATATATATCGAACAAGAGAGGTCCCAGGACTGAGCCTTGTGGGATGCCACTTGTAACTGGTTTGGAGTCTGACATGGCTCCAGCAATTCTAGCCATGTAGGTTCTGTCCTTGAGCCAGTTTGCAACCCATACAGTGACATAGGGGTTTATATTTAAGCTGGTGAGCTTATCTATAATGCCAGAGTGGGGTATTATATCGAAGGTTATTGCGAGGTCCAGGTAGGCTGTGTGGACCACCTTCCCCTCGTCAATAGCCTTGGTGACTGTTTCAAAGAAATTAATCAGGTTTAAGAGGCAGGATCTGCCCTTAACAAAGCCAAACTGGGTAGGATCCAGTGTCTGTAGGTCCCCAATATCTTTATTTATGAGGTCCATGACAATCCTTTCCATAGCTTTGCAGACCAAGCTAGTCAGGCTTATGGGGCGATAGTTTCCAGGATCCGTTGAGGCACCACCTTTGTGGAGAGGGACCACTGTTGCTGTATGCCACTCTTTGGGTACATATCCTGTAGTAAGGCTGAGACTGAACACTAGTTTTATGTTTGGGTTTAGCTCTTCTTGAAGTTCATGTAGGACGCAGCCCGGGACACCGTCTGGCCCCACTGATGCTGTGATTTTTGCTTTGGAGAGGGCGGCTCTTACCTGAGCATCTGAGATGTCAGGGGGGGGGGGGCAGAACTCTGTTGGGATAGATATTTGCCCTTTTGGTGGGGATGGGGGGAGAAGTTTGCGCTGAACCTGTCAGCTAGGATGTTGGCAATGTCTGTGGGTTCGGTGTATTTTTTGTCATTTTGGACTAATTCTGAGCATATCTGGGAATTCCCACCCAGGTTCCTAACATAACTAAAGAAAGCCTTGTGATTATCCTTAGTGTCCTGTGCAATTTTTTTCTCGAAGCTGGCCTTAGATGATTTCATGAGTGCCTGTAGTTTTTTGCTAATACTGATCAGAGATGCCTTCCCTTTTTGGGATTTTGCTCTATCATGTAGTAACTTCCTCCTTCTATTGTATAGTTTGTTTATGGCTGGGGTCCGCCACACAGGACGTCTGCCTTTGGAGGATTGGGTCTTAGTTTTATTTGGGATTGCATGATCCATGCATTCCTGAAGGTGTTCATAGAATGCGTTTATAAAGGATTCTGCGGTTTAGGCCATATTTTCCACAGGCCCGGGGGCTTTGAAGGATTCCACCTCGGTTTTGAGGAGTGTGAAATTTGCTTTAGAGAAGTTTTTCACTGTGGTTTTCTGGGCAGGGGTGGGGTCGGGATGTGAATATCCAGTGAAATTAGTTTATGGTCTGATCTTATCAGTAAGGGATACACTTCTGGTATGGAGCATAGAGTCCCCATGTTGGTGATGATCAGGTCCAGTATGTTTTCCCCTCTTGTGGGAGTGGTAACAAGTTGTTCCACAGCATTTGAGTTTATAAATTCTAGGAACCTTTGGGCTAGGGTGTTGAAGCTAGAGTAATGCTCCCAGTCTATGTTTGGGTAGTTGAAGTCGCCCAATATAATGGTGTTTGGAGATACCTTCATATTTTCCATTGTTCTCAGGAAGGCCGAGTAGGGTTCCTGGGTTTGGGAGGGTGGTCTGTAGCAGGCTATAAACTGGAAGGCAGTTTTACCCACTGTTAGTTGCACATGGATAGTCTCTGATGCTTTGTGCTGTGCCACCAACGTGGAGGTGTGGGTATCTTTGACGAATATTGATACTCCCCCTCCTTTTGTGGTTTGGTCCAAGTTTTGGGGCCGAAAAGCATGGTATGAGGTATAACCTGGTAGTGCTGGGGTGCTCTCGGGAGCCGTGAACCAGGTTTCTGTTACTGCACAGATATCGATGTTCTCCATGCTAAGGAGAGTTTCGAGTGCGTGCATCTTGAGATTTAGACTTCTGCGGTCGAGTAGCATTACTCTTAGTTTCTTATCCTTTGCGATACCTATGGAGGTGGGTTTGTCTTTTGAGCCTTGCCTAAAAAAGGCACTATGGGGGTAGCAAGAGTCTTTGCCAATATCCGAAAGCCCAGGGGTGACAGGTGCAAGCCGTCCCTAGCAAAGCATCGTGGCTTGTCGAGCATGTCATCCCAGGCTGACAGGCATCGGATCCCCTTTGAATGACACCAATACTTAAGCCAATTGTTGAAATTGATCATCTTGTCTTCATATTGTGGCATCATTCTTGGTGACGGTAAGATGCTACTCAAGGTCAGGGTCATACCGGCCTGGGCTACATGCTCAGAGAGCTCCTCTATGTCTCTTTTCATGTAAAACATTTTCACATGAGCCTGCATTAAAAGAGGGGGATCCTTGGGCCAGTATGCTGAAATGGTCAACAAATGAACCATGATGATGAGTAAGACAGGCCAGAGGATTGAAACTTACAAAATGATGTAGAACCAGAGAAACACTAGCCCTAATAGGTGCTGATTATTTTCTTGGCACTAACTAGAAAATCTTTCCCCACTTCCTGTAATATGATTTCCTAATAGCAGGTTTTCTTGTCTTCATTAATACCTGCTGCATGTTCTCAAAAAAAAAAAAAACAAAAATGGTGACAATAAGGTATTTAAATTCTACCATCCAGTCAGTCAGTTGCAGTTGTTTGGAATCAGATTATATCAAATGCCTCAGTCTTCAGTGGGCAAGGATGGAATCATCACAATTATCTTTGGGGAGTCCTTCTAAATCTTCCAAATGATCCTGGATATTTGTTGAAAGGGTGGAAAAGCATACAGCAACATTCCTGTCTGAGGAAAAGAAAATGCATCTGTCTTCCTAGGCCTTCTTGCATGGAGTCCTGAAGCAGATCTTTAACAACTGACTGTTGTAACTGGAGGTGAAAGATCTATTCGATGCATTTCCCATAGTTGGATCAAATCTTGGAAGACCCCTCTGATTATGTTTCCATTCATGAATATCTGTCCTGGTCTTGAATTGCTTGCCTTCTACATAATTTTGCTCTGCCAGTATCTAAGAGTCCCATAGAGGGAGATTGGGCTCAAAAGCTATACCCCAGGCTACCACAGGTAGTTTGCACAGAGGTAAGATCTGGTTCCCCTAGCTTTGATGTGTCGTCTGTAAAGAACTGTAGAGGTCCTGGAGACCACAGATGATAGACAAAGATTGGAGCATTTATAAGAGATAACATCTCTTTTATATTTATGTGCTTTGGTAGGTCTTTTTTGTTCTTAAAATCCCACATGTTTATTCCCATAGCACTGCTCCCTAAGCAAAGTCTGAGGTGTTTGTTGCGCCTGACTGTGCTGGAGAAAAAAGACAGAATGGGAGACCTGGATTCTGATAATTTTGGTGTGTCCACCACAAACTCTCCTTTTCGCAAGCCCCCAAAACTGAAATCTAAAATGTTAGGGCATGTTGTTACTGGGACCGTAAATATTTCAGGCACCACTGAATTTTTCGTATATGGAGTCCTGCAAGAGGTATCATGAGTATCATTTGATGCCATGAAACCCAAATTCCTGAGGAATTCCCTTGCTGATCCAGTAAACTGAGTAGAAAATCCCAGGAACAGATCTATGTTTTTTCCCCTTTGGCAGAAAGGCTCTTTGAACTGAAGCGTCTACCAAAAAAAACTACACACACACACACACACACACACATACATACACACATATATATATATATATATATATATATATATATATATATATATATATCCTATGAAAATGAGTCAGACAAGACTTCTGTATCTGGTCTTGAAATAAAGAAGTTCTGTTCTTACCATAACGTTCCATGTTTGTTGTTCTTTATTTCACCTTCCTTCTTTCTGGTTGGGTTTGGAGCCGATCTCGGCTCCAACTCGGCCACTTCTAAAGCTTGAAGAGTCCTTACTGGCTACAGGCTAACTCCTTATCCCAGCATACACAGCGGTAGCTACCCAGATCTTGTTTGTGAGAACTAACCACTAGACAGGAAAAACATGAATTACCCAATAAAAAAGGTAACTAAACAATAAAACCTCCTTGTACCGACAACAACAGGACAACCATGGTGACAAGGAGTATACCAAAGGCTGAAAAGCAAAGGAAACTCAGCCAGATCAGCCAAAAAAAAAGGGAAATTCCTCTCAATCATCCAGGATGGGGGAAGGAGGGAGGGACGCAAGAAGGAAGGTGAGATAAAGAACAAACATGGAACGTTATGGTAAGAACATAACTTCTTTATGTTATGTTGTCCATCTCGCCTTCCTTCTTTCTGGTTGGGACAGCGTCCCCAGCATCTAAATCCTGGGTGGCTCACTGGAAGAGAGACTTCAGAACTGTGGAACTAAAGGATGCCCTGTTCCGAGAGGCCATGTCCACCTTGTAATGAGTAATGAAGGTATGGGGAGTAGCCCATGTTGCTGCCACACAAATAGTATCTAAAGGAAGCATAGCTTGAAAGGCTATGGAGGTAGCCAAGGACCTAGCGGAATGTACCCTCACTTTTCCCGGAACCGACACATTCAGAGACTCATAAGCATAAGTAATAGTATTGGACAGTCATTTTGAAAGAGTCACTTTGGAAACTGGTGAGCTTTGCTTGCTCTGAGAGAAGGATACAAACAGCTGATCTGATTTTCTGATGCACTTGGTCCTTTGAAGATTAACTGCCTGTGGACATCCAATTGATGTGATTTGTACTCTACCTTGTTGCCATAATTTGGAAAGAAAACAGGACGTTCAATTGGTTGATTCAAATTTTACTCTGAGCAGACTTTTGGTAAAAAGGAAGGATTAGTTCTAAGAGCTACTCTATCCTTGTGAAAGATCATACAAGGTGGGCGGATGGAAAGTGCCTGTAACTCGGAAACCCACCTAGCTGATGTAACAGCAATCAAGAAGACGGTCTTCCATGATAAGAACTTTAGAGGACAAGAAGTAACTGGTTCAAAAGGAAGAAGGATTAGAGCAGCTAGCACTAAGTTTAAATCACAAAGATGGAGAGGTTCTCGGACAGGAAGCCTCAATAGTGTAACACCTTTCAAAAAGACCTTACATAACTTATGGGACATGATGTTAGAACCTAGAAGGCCCACATGAAAATTAGAAATAACAGCCAGTTGAACACGAATTGTAGCAGCCGTTGCTCCTTTGTCGAAGGTTTCTGCCAGGAAGTCCAAGATTTTTGCAATTGGAGCTGTAAAGGAATCAATGTCTTTTTGCTCGGCCCAGGAGGAGGACCGCTTCCATTTACTAGCGTAAAGTTTCCTAGTGGTTGGTTTATGGGAAGAGACTAAAATATGTTGAACCATAGGTGAGATATCAGGGAGCCTGGTTAGGATCGGAAGTGGAGAAATCAAGCTGTCGGCTTGACAGTTTGAATGGAAGGATGAACAGCGCTCGACTGATGAGTCAGAAGGTCCAGATTCCAAGGCTCCTCTCTCAGGTAACGCCAAAGGAACGGGAATCTTGTCTGACAAGGCCAGAACAGGGCAATGAGGATCAGTTTGTGACTCAGCAACTTTGCTTTCTGAAGAACTTTTGGAATCAAAGTAAAGGGGGAAAAGCGTAAAGAATCCCGGGAGGCCAATTGTGGACCAGTGCATCTCTGGGTGACTGTCCTGGTGGGGGAACTAGGGCAAAATAGCTGCTACATTTGTTGTTTAGGTGAGAGGCAAAAAGATTGCAGCATGGCTGGCCCCATCTGCGGACGATCATATCCGCCAGATGTTGTTTCAGAGACCACTCGGGGGGCATGAAAATTGCCCTGCTGAGCTTGTCCGCTATCATACTGGATTTCCCCGGAATGTGCATTGCAACCAGAAAATGCTGAAGGGAGATCGCCCATTGCCATACTCGAAGGGCCTCCCAACATAAGGGGTAAGATTTGGTTCCTCCCTGTTTGTTGATGTACCACACTACTGACATGTTGCCTGTCTAAATTGCTATACAGCCCAAAGGGAGAGAGTCTTGAAGTGCTTGCAGTGCTAATAACACCTCTCTCATCTCCAAGACATTGATGTGCAAATGGTACTCGTGAGGTTGCCAAGTTCCTTGGACTGTCTGTCCCAGATAATGCCCCCCCACCCTATCTGAGAAGCATCCGTGGTAACTGTGGCTACCGGATGAGGGGCTACAAAGGGTCTGCCTAGAGTGACCAGGGGACAGTGGAGCCACCACTGTAGATCTTTCTTGCAAGCATCTGTGATCAAGATCATGTGTGACATTGATAAGTCCTGACATGACCACTGAGTGAAGAGGAGCCATTGCAGAATCCTCATATGGTAATGGACTAATGGAACTAGAGTAATGGCAGCCGCCATCAAACCCAAGACCTTTAAGACAAATCGAGCCTGAACCTTTGACTTTGACAAGAGGAGAGAGCCCTGACCTCGAATGGCAAGCACCCTTTATTGTGGGAGCTTGGCTATCATGCCTCTTGTATTTAGTTGACTGCCTATGAAAGTAACACACTGAGAGGGAACCAAGGCAGATTTTTAGTAATTTATTGCGATTCCCAGGCATGCACAAGTGTGAATCGTGTGGTTCCTGGCCCTTAAGAGATGATGCTCGGTGGTAGCAGTGAGGAGCCAGTCGTCTAGATAAGAAAACACCTGGAATCCCAAACGTCTCGGGTGAGCCACCACTACTGCCATGCATTTGGTGAACAACCTGGAGGCTGTGGTGAGACTAAAGGGCAGAACTCTGAAATGGTAACAACTTGCTCTCAGCTGTAAGCGTAAATGTCTCCTGGACCGCCTGTCCATTTTTATATGGTAGTACGCATCCTGGAGATCGATAGAGCACATCCAATCGTCCTGACCCAAAAAGGGTAGAATGGACTGCAGTGTCACCATCTGGAACTTGGTCTGTTTTACTGACATGTTTAACTTGCTGAGATCCAAGATAGGTCTCCAGTCCCCTGTCTTCTTTGGAACTAAAAAGAACCTTGAGTAAGTTCCGGACTCTATCTGGTCTGCGGGGACTTCTGAATGGCTCTTTTTTGCAGCAAAGTTTTTACTTCTATAGCTGCTTGATCCCGAAAGATTGGGTGGAATATCTGGGATGGATGATTTTTGACTTCTTGGGGGTGCTTGGGAGAACGGAATTTTGTAAGCCCTGGATATTATGCACCGTACCCACTTGTCTTCTGTTATATCTTGCCAAGCTCTTGGGTACAGTGAAATTCTGAACCCGACTGCCTCCAGAGGTGGGCAGCCGGGCAATCCTTCAGAAATTCTGAAAGGGCCTGGCAGAGAACGTATCCCTGTTGCAGACCCCCCCTGCCACAAGGTCGGCATCTCCCATTATTATTTCCCCCGCTGCCTCTGGGGGAATCATCTCCACGAGTGTCTGGTGAAGCTCCCTGGGATTTATGGAACCACATTTTGCCACTTTTTTGTCTTTGGGATAAGGCCGGGATGGAGTGGAAAAATGGACTCCTACGGCAGAGAGTGTTTTGCCATCTCATTCACTCCTGGTAAGAGTCTCTCAAACTTGTGGCCCGAACAAGGCCGAGCCGTCAAAGGGGCATTCGTAAATGAGGACTTGAAGGGCTCCGCAAATTGACAAATGCGTATCTAGTAATGTTTGTGAAGAGCCACTCCTGTGCCTGCAGCCCTACTCACTCCATCTGTTGCATAAGAAATCAAGCGCATGGAGGAGCTGACAATGGAGATTAGGGCCGCTAGCTTACTTGGAAGCCACTGTCAGCTGAAGGATCCTGGAGGGCATTTCCTAGCTCTTTACTGAGATCCCTCTGAAGTCTTGTGAAATGTGTCAGATAATTCAGAGACCGAAGAGTAAAGGCCGCTGAAGAGAAAACATGCTTCCCATATCTATCCATGGCTCTAGACTCCTTGTTTGGCGGATGGATAGAAGAGGAAATCTCCACAAGTTCCTTCTTGGTGACTGCTGCCACCACCATGGCATCAATTGGCACGCCTTTGGTGAGAAAGGCCTTCTCGGAATGGGCTCCATGGTGTCTGGAGCACTCCACTCCTTTCGACTCACTACAGACAAAAGTGGGTCGAAAGGTGGAGACACCCAGGAAATGGAAGGACAGGAGCCAAATGTGTCCAGGTACACGGACTCTTCCTTAGAAGGGGCAAGGGACTTCCAGTTTACCCTCTGCCTAAGGATCTCCAGGATGTCTGAGAATGAGACATCTTCAGAGGGGGACCGTGGGGACCCTTCCGAGTCATCCAAGTTCATGTCAGAGGTGATGGACTCAGGGGAGTCCACAGGTTTCCTCTTACGTTTTCTCTTCCTGGGAACCTCTTCTGAGGCATGCTCAGGGCAGGTCTCGGAAGAAGAGGGGTCATCCTGTGGGGCGTCCTGGGGCATCGGTTCCCTACACTTGGGATGGCGAGAAGGATCCGAGACAGACAAAGGTATCGATGGGGACGGAGCCAGTGGAACCGAGGGTGTGGCCTTCTCTATGGACACCACACTGCTCATCACCTCAAAGGAGCTGCAATCTGGAATGGAAGGAGGCTCCAGTGAGCCTGGAGACCTCCTCTGCACTGAAGGCAACGGCTCCGAGGCAGATGTGGGAGCCGAACTCACCAGCGCAGAGACTCCGAGAGGGAGAGTGGGGTAGGAAAAGGGTCCAATGCCACTTCCCCCCTCTGAGCCGATGAGGGAGACTCGGCACCCAGACCCCTCGACGGAGCAGACTGCCGAGGTCAGAGCAAATGTCGAAACCAACAAGGCAAGGGTTGTGGGAAAAAGAAGTTATGTACTCACCATAATGTTCCATGTTTGTAGTCCATCTCACCCTTCATTCTTACATATGGGATCCTCGGCTCCGATTCGGCCCATTTACCATCTGGAAGTCTTCTAGTTGGCTCGTGGCTAGGTAGGTATCCCATGGTGCACCAGTGCAATCCCCAGATGTTGTTTGCTGCTAACTAGGAGAGATAATAACACATATACCAAAGAAGCCAGTACTAAAAGGTCTCAATAAAAAAAGGATAATAATATTTTTATGTCTCCAGGTACTTCCAGGCTGGGGGTAGGAGGGTGGGTTCATAAGAATGAAGGGTAAGATGGACTACAAACATGGAACGTTATGGTGAGTACATAACTTCTTTATGTTCTGTAGTCCTATCTCACCTTCATTCTTACATATGGGACAGCATCCCTAGCGCCTTATTCTTGGGTGGCTCAAGAAAAAATACTCCTGAGTACCGTGTAACCAAATGATGCTTTACCCCTAGAGGTTAAATCCAATTTGTAATGAGTAATAAAAGTGTGAGGGGTAGCCCACGTAGCTGCCGCACAAATATTATCAAGTGGGACCCTGGCTTGAGAGGCGGCAGAGGTAGACTGAGATCTGGTAGAATGAGCCTTGATTTTAAAGGGTAAAGGTCTACCCTCAGAATTGTAAACATAAGCTATACAGCTAGAAATCCAATTAGAGAGTGTTACTTTGGAAACTGGTAAGCTTGACCTGGATTCAGAGAAGGAAATAAATAACTAATCTGATTTCCTTAGTTCGGTGCAAATAAAAACGTAATTGTCTATGAACATCCAGCTGGTGAAACCTGTATTCAGCTGCGTTGAAATGATTTGGAAAGAACACCAGAAGCTCTATGGATTGATTCAAGGTGGCATGGGAAGAGACTTCGGGACAAAAGAGGGATTAGTACAAAGGGACACCCCGTCCTTGTGAAAAATCAGAAAAGGGGGTTTTACAGACTATGCTTGCAACTCTGACACCCATCTGGCCAACATGATAGCCACCAGAAAAAAGTCTTCCAAGACAGGAATTTCAAAGTGGATGAATGAGAAGGCTCAAAGGGCAGAGACGTTAATTTGGATAACAAAAAATGTAAATCCTATGAGGCAACAGGTTCTTGAAAAGGGGGTCTTAACAAAGTGGCACCTTTAAGAAAAGTTTTGCACAGTTTATGTGAGATCAGATTAGAATCTTGAAAATTTGAAATTGCTGCCAATTGAACTCTGATAGTGGCAGCCAGAGATCCCTGGTGAAAAAGCTCAGACAAGAATTCCAAAACCACTGGAATGGAGGCAGTCTTATGAAACCATCAGAATCCACCACGATGTATAGAATAAATCCAAGCTTTTTATTCAAACAAAAACAGGAACAAAAATGAGCACTTTCACATATTCCAAGTATGCTTCATCAGGAATGGAGGCAGTGTAAGGGTCAACATTCATTTTCTCCGCCCAGATAGAGAATCTTCTCCATTTACTGGAATATAGTCTCCTACTGGAAGGTTTATGAGAAGATGTCAGGATATGAGTCACAGAGGGTGAGAAGTCGTGAAGCCTGACTAGGGATGGTAGTGCAGCAGCCACACTGTCAAACTGAGGGTGTGTAAGGAGGGATGAAGCGAACCTGACATGTGAGTCAACAGATCTGGAGCTGGGTCCAGGATCCAAGGATCGTCCGGGAGAAGAGACCCGAGAAAGGGGAATCACACCTGACAAGGCCAGTAAGGAGCAATGAGGATAAGTTTGCTTTCCAGCCGTTTCGCTTTCTGAATAACCTTGGGAATGAGAGGAAAGGGAGGAAAATTATACAGGAGACCCAGGGGCCAATCTTGAACAAGTGTGTCTCTCGGTGACTCCCCCGGAGGGGGGATGAGGGAGAAGCAGCTGCTGCGTTTGGCATTAATTGGACTGGCAAAGAGGTTGCAGCAAGGCAGTCCCCATCTGCGGAAAATCTGTTCTGCTGTTTCCTGTTTCAGAGACCACTCATGAGGCATAAGGATTGCCCTGGTGAGCTTGTCGGCTATCACCTTGGTTGTCCCTGGAATGTGTGTTGCCACCAGAAAACGCTGGGAAGATATCGCCCATTTCCAAACTCGCATGGCATCTCGACAGAGTGGGTAAGATTTGGTTCTGCCCTGTTTGTTGATATAGCATAATACCGACATGTTGTCCGATTGCATTGCAATAGTCCCCAGAGGCAGAAGGTCGTGGAGTGCTTGCAATGCCAGGAGCACCACCCTCATCTCTAGAACGTTGATATGCAGGTGAGCCTCGTGATCCTGCCATGTGCCTTGAACAGTCCTGCCAAGATAATGCCCCCCCATCTGTGAGGCATCCGTGGTCACAGTGGCAACGGGTTGGTGAGGAACAAAAGAAGTGCCCGTGGTTAACTGATTAGGTAGTGTCCACCAAAAGAGGTCCTTCTTGCAAGATTCTGTCAGCAGAATGTGATGAGATAAAGGGAGGTGCTGAAAGGACCATTGGGATGACAGGAGCCACTGAAGAATTCTCATGTGTAGCCTGGCTAGTGGCACTAGTAATATGGTGGAAGCCATGGTCCCTAGAAGCTGCAGAATAGTCTTGGCTTTGACCTTTCGTAAGGGGAGAAGACGCTGAATTTGAAGAACCAGATTCTGTGCCTTTCGGCAGGAAGATGAGCCAACATGTCTACTATCCCTATCTCTGCGCCTATAAAAATCACAGATTGAGAGGGCAATAAGGCAGATTTTTCCCAATTTATAGAAATTCTCAAATGGGCAAAAAGCTGAACAGTAGCGTCCCTGATCTGAAGAAGTAGATGCCTAGTGGGGGCGGTCAAGAGCCAGTCGTCCAGATACGGAAACACCTGGAATCCTCGACATCTCAGGTGAGCTGTCACTACTGCCATATATTTGGTGAACACCCTGAGGGCTGTGGTGAGAACAAAGGGCAGAGCACGAATCTGGTAATGACTGGCTACCAGCCAGAAGCGCAGATGACTCCTCGACGCCTTGTCCATTTTTATGTGGTAGTAGGCATTTTGGAGATCTACTGAGCACATCCAATTGTCTTTCCCTAACAATGGGAGTATAGACTGCAGTGTCACCATCCGGAACTTGTCCTTCTTTACTGATTCATTCAATCTGCTGAGGTCCAGAATGGGCCTCCAGTCCCCTATAAGTTTTGGCACCAAAAAGAATCTGAAGTAAGTTCTAGATCCTATTTGGTCTGCTGGGACAGATTGGATGACTCCTTTTGACAGCAACTTGTTGACCTCCACAGTTGCCTGATCCCTGTGACTGGATGGTACATCCGGGATCTTCTTGGGAACAAAAGGTGGAAGAGAAAAGAGTATGACATAACCTCTGGTAATAATTCTTTGTACCCACTTGTCTTGAGTGATAGCCAGCCAGGCTTCTGGATACAAAGAAATGTGACCCCCGACCGGCCCCAGAGAAGCACAGTCGGGCCCCACATCAGGAGCGCTGGTAATGCCGGCCCCGAAAGGAATCTCAACCTCCCTGGTTTTGCGGATGGCCCCTGCCTCAAAAGCAATATTTACCATTTCCTCCTCCTCCTCTGCCTCTGAAGGAGGAGTCACCCTGTGCATCCTGGAAAAACCTCTGGGACTTCTTGAACCACATCTTACCGCTCCTCTGACACTTGGGGTATGGTCTAGAGGTAACTGTAAAATGTACTCCCACGGTAGAGAGAGTGTTTTTCCTTCTTGCTCGCACTGGGTAAGTGTCCTTTACCTTGGGTCCAAACAGTGAGGAACCTTCGAAGGGGGCGTTAGTAAAGGTAAACTTGAATGGTTCAGCAAAATTACATAAACGCATCCAGGAATGACGCCTTAAGAAAATTCCTGAATCCGCTGCTCTACTCACTCCATCGGCTGCATAAGAAATAAGCTGCATGGAAGAGTTGACGATGGAGTTCCAGGTGGACAACTGGGCAGACACCTTGTCAGGGACTCCCTCAGTACATGTATCTTGGAGAGAATCTCCTAACTCTTTAAGGGGATCTCTTTGAAGCCTCTTGAAGTGAGTAAGGTAGTTCAGCGATCTAAGGGTAAATGCCAATGAAGAAAAGATATGCTTTCCGTATCTGTCCATCGTTCGAGACTCATTATTCGGTGGATGAACAGAAGAAGAAGTCTCAGCTAGCTCCTTCTTAGTGTCCGCCGCCACCACCATGGCTATCTACGGGAACACCTTCACACAAAAAAATCTTTTTCTGGAGGGGCAGAAAGAAACTTATTTGGTCTCCTGGGTACTGGCACAGTGGCATCAGGAGTATCCCACACCTTTTGACTAACTAGCTCCATCAGTTTGTTGAAGGGTGGAGACCCCCAAGATGCTGAAGGTTGAGACCTGAAAGCCTTCAGGTACACTGACTACTCAACAGAAGGGATGACAGTGGGCCAGCCGCACTCTGTTTAAGGATTTCCAGGATGTCTACAAAGGAGACATCATCAGAGGACGACTTGGGGGACCCTTCTGACTCCTCGAGGTCAGTGTCAGAGGTCAAAGACTCATCCTGGGAGTCTACATGCTTCCTCTTACATGTTCTCTTCCACGGGGGCTCCTCAGAAGGATATTCTGGAGAGGGCTTGGAAGAGTGAGGGCCACCAGCTGGTGGCTTCTTAGGATGAGGGTCTCTGCTTTCCATGGAGGGGGTAGGAGCTGAGACAGAGGTAGGTGCTTTAGGGGGAAGAGTGTCTGTACCTCTGGTAGGAGTTGACGACCGGGACAGCACACTCCTCATCATCTCGAATGCTGACCTCTCCGGCTCCGAAGACCTCCCCGGCTACGAGGAGACCGAGGATGCTGTTGGCCCCAGAGCTTTTGGCTCCAAGACAGACATAGGGTCCGAACTCACCTTCACCGAAGCGCCGAGAGGAAGACTCGGAAATAAAGAAGTTCAGTTCTAAGCATCCCTGTCAGGGCCGATCAGGGAGTTAAGGCCCCTAGACACTACGGACAGTGCCGAGAGTGTCGGAGCAGAACTCGGCTCTGAAACAGCCACAGGGGGAGCAGGAGCCAAAGGTTCCACCAGTGGTACCAAACACTCTGGCTCCAAAAGACCAGCAAGGCTTGGAGGAGGAATGATCAAAGGGGGCTGAACAGACCCAAGTGGCTCCGGAACTGACTGGGCCGGAGCCAACAGCAATTTAGGCAAAGCAGATGACTTCAACGGTCTCAGCACTACCTTCTCCACATCTTCTTCCGATAAACTCCTGGAAGACCTGGATGACAAAGTAAGAGAGCGGGATCTCTGAAGTATCAGGGATTTCAATATGCAGAGACCAGTAGAGGATCCATAGACCAGCTCCATGAAATGGTCTCAGTGGTTGGCAATGAAATATTTGGAACCGACCCTGTAGTCACAGTAGTGCTCTCAATCGGCACTGAGCTCTGTGAAGCCGAAGAGGCAGAAGACTTATCCATTTTCGTGATTTTAAGAGGTGGCTCCGAGATACCAGCCGGTGCCAGGGAGGGCCTCTTAGAGGACTTTTCCTTTTTAGATCCCTGAGATCTAGAAGAAGAGGAAGAGCTAGCCAGATCTTCCTCAAAGGAAGGTTTAAGAAGACCTTTTAGAATGAGCTTATTCTTACATTCTTGCAACATCCTAGGACTGAAAGAGTGGCAAAATTAGCAGGTTTCCTGTAAATGAATGGCCCCTAGACAGTAAACGCCGTTACTGTGGCCATCCATGATGGACATCTTCTGTGAGCATTTAATACATTTCTTGAAGCCAGATGGCTTATGGTCCTTACTAACTTTGGACATTCTCACAGAGATGGGCACACACACAGAAAGAAGAAAAGGGGGAGGATTAGGTCCTCTAATTTAAATGGCCTAGCCCTGCAGGAAAGAGAAAGACACCACGAGGACTAGGTCCTCTAACTTAAACGGGCCTAGCCTGGGCAAGGAGGAGAACGGAAATCAGCTAGGTCTTCTAACTAAAACAGACCTAGTTAAGAGCCAAAGGCAGGAAAGTCACACACACAAACAAGAATACAGTGAAACTTTCAATATATTAAATAAGAAAAACAGAACCATGTTCTGACAACAACACTAATAAAGTTTATGACCAAAGAATCAAAACAGAACAGAACCTCGTTATAACTACGCTAACAATTTAGCAAGCGGGAATCTGCCAAAAACTTAAGACTAATACTTAATAAACACACACACACCTAACTAAGCGCAAAAGGCGCTTACAAATACTGAACTATGAATAACACGAAAAACAGCACACAGGATACCTATATGATCAAGCCAAAAGGCCAATTACCAAAAGATTGCGCACAAAGACGCAATTATAAAGGTAACTATTCTAAACTACGCTAACTATGCTAAACAACTATGATATAACAGGTAAGACTATAAAATACAAAAATTTTGAATAAATTCAAAAAACTTAGCCAGAGCCAAAGAGAAGCACAACTGAACTCACTGACGCGGCACACAAGATCTGGGGATTGTACTGGCGCACCATGGGACACCTACTTAGCCACGAGCCAACCAGAAGACTTCCAGCTTGTAAATAGGCTGAATCGGAGCAGAGAATCACCTCCAATCCCATATGTACAAATGAAGGTGAGATAGGACAACAGAACATCCAATGGTTCCACCACTACTACTTCCATGCACTCCAGCTCCGAACTGGATGCAGTCGGAGGCGGAAAAGAGACTGGGACTGGATCGGACAATGGTGCCACTTCCTACTGGGTTGGCCTTAACAATAATTGAGCAAATACCTGTGTCTTGAGCAGCCTCTTCACCACTCTCTCCACATCATCATCTGATAAACTCCTGGATGATTGAGAGGAGTGGGCCGAGGACCGGTGACTACCTGCCACTGACTGCAAAAATGGAGACTGAGGCACTGATCTCACCTGGTCCAAAGAAGGAGATCTCGATCTCTTTTGAGTCCGGGACAGCTCTGAATACACAGATGGAGCTACCGGAGGAAAGGACTCTTCGGAGCCAACAATCCATTCCAAAGGATCCGAAGACTTCGATTTTGACTTTGTCAGCACCAAAGGTGGAGCCAACGAAGATGCCTGTTTGTCATCAGATTTTTTGGAAGGCTGAGTACCCGATGCAACCTCAACCTGAGGTTTTAATAATCCTCTCAAAATCAGTTTGTTGCGCCTCTCCTGCAAAACCCGTGCACTAAAGGCATGGCAAACAGAGCACAATTCCTGCAGGTGGACCGCACCTAAACAATAAACACAACTCGTGTGCCCATCCGTAAGGGACATGTTTTGGCAACACGAGTCACATTTCTTAAAACCTGAATGCTTTGTAGGTTCTTTAGACATCATAAACACAAAGAGGGAAGCACAATAAAGAGATTTTTTTTTTTTACGAAAGAAAGAAAGAAGAGGAGGGGGTAGCATCTAAGTTAAATGGCTACTGCTCCCAAAGGGAGAAAGCCTGTAACTAAAATGGCTTCTCCCTAAGTAGCAAGGAGGGAAAAAAGGGACAAGACAACAATCGTAAAGCAAAGAACAGGCCGCCGACAACACACAGAAAAAGGCCTGAGAGGAAACAACGGCCTATCAACAGCAAACAACAACTGTAATGAGGATAGGGGATGATAAATAAGATAAACTCTAACTTATAAGAAAATTTAGCCTAAACAACTAACAATTTTTATAGAAAAAAATTAACTACTTAGCCTGAGCCAGCAGAAGACAACCTTGATGCTGCAAGCGGCAAACGAGATCTGGGTAGCTACCACTTTGCATGCTGGGATAAGGGGTTAGTCTCGAGCCAGTAAGGACTCTGAGCTTTAGAAGTGGCCGAGTCAGAGCCAAGATGAGCTCTGAACCCAACCAGAAAGAAGGAAGGCAAGATGGACAACATAACATCCCATCTTATGTGGGGGATCTCTTACATAAGTGAGGCATTCCTAACACTTGAAAAAGACTCTGTAAAGATAAGCAAGTCCAAAGTAACTGAGACAGAAGATATACATCGAAGTTTTTGTTTCTTTTTGACAGGAATTTCTGAAGGAACACACATTTTGTTGGGAAAAGCCTCCCCAGGAAAGGGTACAGCTTTCTGGCAGGGCAGAGTGGCATTCTCTGCCTCTTCTCCCAGGATGAACAAGAGTTGCCCTTTCTTTCCCACCAAGGGCACTCCAACAACCACAGAGGATGTGTCTAACTCCTGGTAGATGGTGGCTGTAGGAGTTATACCAGCAGAAGCCAAGAAAAAAGACGAGTGGTCTGAGTATGCAGTTTTGGACACAGCACAGCCACCCATCTGTGGCTAAGGCACTTAAGCATCTTGCTGTAGTGGGAAAGGCTAAGTAATTTTCTTTTGCTTGTGGCAGAAAGAAGGAAGAACTGAGAAACTGGTAGGTTGCTCCAAGTTTAAGACGAAAAAGGTGCCTGATTTCTGGTGAAGCCTGGGAGCAGTAGTTGGGAAAACAGGTTAAGTAGGTTTTTGGTAGATATATATATATATATATATAAAAAACACACAAAAAAAATCACTTTAGACACTTTCCCCAACTCCAAAAGTAAACTAAATCTAAGAAAAAGCATGTTAAAATCAGTTTTAAAATTATTATTTTACAGAAACATTACAATTTTTATCATAAAAAGAAAAGTGGAAGTGTTTCTCCTCCCAAAGGGAATTTTTTTGCCCAGTTATGGAACAGTGTTAGAAGACTGTTGATCCTAAAAAACCCACATAGGAGAATTTGGCAAGAATAATCTGAAGGGCTTGTTGTCTTTTAGTCAAACTCAGCTCGAGCTGATCAATGTTTTAGGAACATGGAAGGTGTCCTGAAGCTCTGAAAGCTGTCCCTCTGTTATATCCTTAGCAGAATATAACCCATATAGCTTAAGATACTGCAGCAGTGATCCATATGATAAACATCCCCCTTTTATTTCAAAGATTATACACCAACTATGCCAATACTTCAGAGTGAAGGAACATTGAACTTCTGTGCATCACCCTCAGACCGATGGCCTGAGAGAACATTTTAAAGGACATTAACAGTCCATATTAAGAAAAGAGATAGAAGACGGCAAAAAAATGGGATCAACTATTGGTGTCATCTCATACTTGGCATCCATGACGTGCCCGAGGCTTCTACAGGATTTGGTTCCTTTGAAATCCTCTGTGGGGAAAAGATTCCTATATATTCCTAAGAAAACACAGGAAGAGGAGAGGAGATGAGTTCCTTGAAAACAGTAAAGGAGTACTATATCTTCCTCAGGACAAACAATGATGCCAACAGTCTGTAAGCATATGGACAGGACACAAGCAGCTCAATAAGAATGGTTTAACACATACACTGGGATGTGGGAATTTCAGGTCTGGGAACTGGTATTACTTTTAGTACATTCATCTGAAAATAACATTTAGCCAAGAGGTAGGGACCCCCAAGGTCAAAAGAAAGAGTGAGTCTAGAGAACTACAGAGATAAACATGCAAAAGAAGAGAAGCAGACATATACCATATAAATGTTTTGAAGTTATGGAAAGATCACAGATAACTCTAGTCAGTCTAGTAACAGAGATTAGAAGACCCATACAAGAGAAAAGGCTCTTGTCCATACCCATGTTTATTTTAAATTAGATCCTATCCAAAACCAAAGTCAGGAAAAGACAGACTTCATGCTTCATATCAAAGAAGCATTCTCTTTATTGCCAAGCAGAATCAATCTAATTAAGCACCATGCAGAAATTAATCCAGGTGAAAAAGCCAACCTCAAGCCCTACCAGATACCACGGTCTCAAAGAAGGTCATTTCAAGAAGAAATAAAGAAAATGTTACATCTAGGAGTTAGAGAAGTTTAATAATGTGATGAATAGTTCCCAAGCCTGATGGAACCATAGGTTACTGCAATAACTTTAGAAAGCTCAACTGTACATCCAGTTTTACAGATATCCTATGCCTAAAGTACATGAGCTGAGTGAGAGGTTAGGGAAAGAGCTGAGTGAGAGGTTTGGGAAAGCTAGATTCCTGATCACCCTGGCTCTTACAAAAGGCTACTGGCAAATTCCATTAACAGATGTAGCCAAAGAAAAAAATTCAGTTACACTAACAGATGAAGTCAATGAAAAATGCCTTTCAAACCCCAGGTCTCTATCAATATCATGTTCTCCCATTTGGCGCCAACAATCTTTTAGCACCCAACTGAGCAGAGTACTTAAGCCCCAATGCCTGTATGAAGCAGCATATCTGGATGATGTTATAAGTTATTCAGAATCCTGACTCAGCCAGTTGTGGATGGCTGAATGGATAAACCCAAAGGTGCTGTACTGCTGGTAAAGAAGGAAGTGCTGCTGGGCAGGGACATATTATATTTACCTGGGCAGTACTTGCAAATGGTCAGTTTTGATTAGTGAACCAACCAGGAAAACAAATGTAAAATAAAAAATATATATTATTTCAACTTCTGCTTTTGCTATGAGAGGCATCTACGATTCCCTATATTAAGCAAAGTTTGCCTGGTCCTCCACTCACTCTCTAAGCCCCTCTTGGACTTGTCAGATGGAAGAGAGTCACAGGAGGTTTTTTTATGCTATCCTCTCAGGGGTAGGACACAGACTTCTCAGGGACCAGCAGTGTATACTTGTAGACTCTATGTTGGGAGTAAGTTAGCAAGCTGCCTTTAAGCATGAGCAGCTGTGAAACACTATTATTTTACAGAATACTTTACTTTAAGAAGGTGGTGATAGGGGGTAACTGTGCTATCCCTTAACTTAGGATTTAGGCCACTAGTCTTATAAAGTCTTGTAAACTCCAAAATCTTGATTGTAAGGGTGTTGCCTGGCTGCTCAACTAGTAGTGGCTTTGATGTTTGGAAACTGTCTGCCGATCGATAAAGCAAATGGCTTTGCAGAAGTATCAAATATAGATATGAAAATATGTATAAATTCATCATATATATATATATATATATATATATATATATATATATATATATCATATACAAAACCCTACACACACAGCTGCAATTTAGTGTGCAACTGTACATACTGCCAATCAGTATGTGAGATGTCATAAAATATCAAACTGCTTGCATGTCAATCTGTGCATTTGTGCAATAATCGATCCTGCTTTGGTCAACTACAACAGTTCAGTGGTGGTTACTGTTTTGTCACAATTATTGCGTGACCAGAATTAGTACATAGATAAGCAAGAAAGGTGTGGGGGTGAAGCACATGTTCAGTGGTTTGGAGGGACAAAGTCAACCAACCAACTGTAGATGGATTTGAATAGTTGTCATTAGGAAAAAGAGGTGAGTATCTTACTTTTTTCTTCAAATATCTTTTATTACTGGTCCTGTCCCTGCTGACAATTGAGCTGTCACTGCCACTACTCATATTTTTACATTACCAAGATGGGAGCAATCTGTGGCATGGTCATCATACAGGCAGCCATGAAGGGTGTTTCTATTTTGGCACTAACTCTGCATATAGTAGCTGAACTGGACACCTACATCCTCACAGGGGATTGTCCTATGCTCACCCATACTTACAAGTGTGGGCTCCCACACACTCACCATATAACTGCTACCCTCACCAGCTTGGGATTGCAATGCCTGCATCTCCCAAGTCCAGTGGTCAATGGCTGGGTCCAAGCTTCTGCATGCACATGAGCAGATTGACCATCCAAGACAAATAACTCTTTCCCCTTCAGAAATAGTAAGCTAGCTTAAGCTGCTCACTCCCACTCTCCCAGAGCAGCTCTTCCAGTAACCCTAGCTGTTAGCTCAACTCAGATCACCTGGATCATAGTCAGGGTTTTACAGTAAGTAACCTAACCTAGCCCTCTTTAACAGACTTCTGTAAGTCTGGATGGGAAACAGAAAATATACCCCTGGGATACCACCGGTGTCCCTGCTGGACAGGGAAAACAGGTGCTGACTTTGTGGGAACATGGGTGAAATTCTTGGCTAGGCTTATAATGGCCTCTGGGGCAATAGCCTAGTATCGTCCTATGAACACATGGGCTCCATGTCATGAGAACTTCAACTCCTGTGCATGTAATGAATACATTTTGCAATGGTTTGAGGTGGTGGAATGTTGGTGTTTATAAATGTGAATGGTAATAGTACATGTGTGTGGTTGATTTTGTCTGTGTGTCATTGTGTGGGTTTTGATGACTACGGGTTTTGCTAAATATGCTATGATCAACACTGAGTGTCATTATTTGCTGATGAATGCTGATATAAATAATGTACCTGTGCATGTGCATCTGTGCACATATATTTATTCTATGGCCACTTTACAAACCAAATATCCCTGCCTCTCCCTGTGCACTCAGGGTTCACTGAGACAATTCCAAGGGTCTATAATCCACTCTATGAAATACAGTTGCAGATCCATTAAGTAGCATTGTTTTATTTTTATTTTATTGATTAGTTAATCTGGGGAACCCACTAGGCATAAGCTTGTTTTTAGAACTGACCCTGGAGTACATTAACATCATCTTCCCCTATGTTCATGTTATCTTGCCAACAAGATGTTTTGCAACACCATCATGTCCACCTCTTTCTTTTGGTGTTTAGTGAGAATAGCTTCAACTTCTCTAGTCTCTGGCCATTCTCTCTCACATTCAGCCCATACAGATTTCTCTGAACTCTTTGCAATCTGATATCAGTCTCCTGAACTTCAGAAAGTACTCAAGATTAGGTTTCACCAGAGCCTGAACAGTAGCAGCTTCACTTTTTGCTACTAGAGGGTATCCTCTTGAGGACACACTTCAGTATTCTGTTTGCTGCTGCCATAGCCTCTTACACTGCACCTGGTGGTACAGTTCAGGTGTGATAAGCACTCCCAGATCACCTTCCTGGTCTGCAACATCTTTTCTTTTCCTCCAAACTGATATTTCACACAAGGGCTATTGAGATTAAATTGTAGTACTCTGCATTTATCTGCAGTGAAGCTGTACTGCCATCTTTCTTCCCTTTTGGTCAGCTTTGAGACCATTTTAAGACTTTTTCAGGTTACACTCGCCTCTCCTCTCTTTTGATGCATTTATCGTTGTGCTGTGAGTGAAGATGCTGAGCTGGTGAGGCTGCGGTTGAGGTTGCAGAATGCACCCATCAGGTATAGATGCATGACTGATTAGCTCCTAATATAATGTACAATAAAAGTTTAATCATTTAGTACCACTGGAAGGGCGTTATTGAAGTCTTTTTCTTCATGTTACAGTTACTTATACCATTATACTCTGTGGTCAAAAAGAGCCATGTCACACTAATAATTAAGACTAAAAAGCTCACAACGATGGGACAACATAGCAGAGGGTCCCAATGTTAGGGGTCCAGAAGTACGCACAGCAAGTAACAGCATGGCATTCAAGATCAATTTCACCCCAATGACTACAACAGCCTTTAGCTAACACATCAGAACTAAAGCAGATCTGCAAGTGATCGAGGTTTGGTTTACTAACATTTGTTGAAAATATTCATAGTTTTGTGCGCCTGTCCTATGTTGATAGAGGAGGGGGTATTCTGAAAATGTATTTAGTTTTTTGTTAGAGAGTTTTCATTAAAAAGTCTTGAAAAATGAGACATGGGTCCAGATGGAGATGTAAATAAACAGCTGTATGAAAATGTTCTCCTGCCAAACAATAGCATATGCATTTAACACAAAAGTTGGAAATACACTTTCAAAAAAAAAAAAAAAAAAATATATATATATATATATATATATATATATATATATATATATATATATATATATATACACACACACACATATATAACAGATGAGAACAGTAGCTTTTATCATAATGGCTACATTATCTTGGAATGCAAATGGCCTTACAGATATACAACAAAAAGGAAAGAGTATGGAATTATATTAAAACAGTCATAGTGCAAATAGCAATGCTGCAGGACACACCATTAATAAGAAATTATTTCAGGATGGATATTTAACAGAATCTCGGATACAAAGGTAAAGGTGAGTAATAATTCTGGTTGACAGAGAAGCTCCAATAATGACAAAAGATGAAAAAAGAGAATAATGGTAGATTTGCGATACTAAGTGGTTACAGGAAAGGGAGGTAGATTATGCTGGCTTGTATTCATATTCCACCAAAAACCGCTACTATGGAGCTTAATACATTTTTTTGAGAAATAATCAGTTCTCAGCAGGGAATATTGCTTACAGGTGGAGACCGGAACTTGGTTTGCAACAATGGGGATGTACCAGGGGACCCAGAATGGAGTTTAAGGAATGGGTAGTAGAAATTATTCAAGAGTTATTAGGGAAGACAGGGTCCCTATTAAATGAACAAAAACTCTAAATGCTGAATGGCCAAATATCCGAAAACGCCATTCCTCGAAATGAATATTGTGGGGGGCACCCCCCACTAATTTATGTATACCAACTCCGAGATCGCACTACAGTGAGGAATGAGCAAATTTTCCAGTATTTACTGTACCACAATCTTAAAATAGCGATATCACTGTACCACAATCTTAAAATAGCGATATTGAGGAACTGCCTTTTCAGATATTTGGCTGTTCGACATTTAGAGTTTTCATTTCAACAGGAACCCGGGAAGACAGAAACTTCTGAAGGAATAGTGAGCAGGATAAAATAAAAATTGAGTTTAAAAATAGGGTAAAAATAAAAGAGAAAAAACAGTTATGTACTTACCATAATCTTCCATTTTAGTAGTCCATCTTACCCTTCATTCTTTACATGTGGGAATCGGAGCCGATCCTCGGCTCCGACTCGGCCCATTTACAAGCTGGAAGACTTCTGGTTGGCTCGTGGCTAGGTAGGTATCCCATGGTGCACCAATACAATCCCCAGATCTTGTTTGTTGCTGACTAGAAGAAATAATAATAGCCTACAGAAGATGCCAATACTAAAAGGTCTCCACAAATAATGGAATTAGTATTTTTCTGTCTCCAGGTACTTCCAGGATGGGGGCAGGAGGGCGGGTTCGAAAGAATGAAGGGAGAGATGGACTATTAACATGGAACATTATGGTAAACACATAACTTCTTTATGTTAAGTAGTCCTATCTCACCTTCATTCTTTAAATATGGGACAGCGTCCCTAGCACCTTATCCTTGGGTGGCTCAAGGAAAAATACTCCTAAGTATACCGTGAAACCCAAAGATGCTCTACCCCTGGAGGTTAAATCCAATTTGTAATGAGTAATAAAAGTGTGAGGGTTAGCCCACGTAGCAGCTGCACAAATAGCGTCAAGTGGAACCTTGGCTTGAAAGGCTGCAGAGGTAAATTGAGATCTGGTACAATGAGCCTTGATTTTAAAGGGTAAAGTTTTATCTTCAGAACTGTAAACATAAGCTATACAGCTAAAAATCCAGTTAAAAAGAGTCACTTTGGAAACTGGTGAGCCCAACCTGGATTCAGAGAAGGAAATGAATAACTGATCCAATTTTCTAATGTCTTTAGTCCGGTGCAAATAAAAACGTAATTGTCTATGGACATCCAGTTGGTGAAACCTGTACTCAGCTGCACTGGAGTGATTCGGAAAGAAAACCAGAAGTTCTATGGACTGATTCAAGGTGGTATGGGAACAAACCTTGGGGACAAAGGGTTAGTATGAAGGGACACCCTGTCTTTATGAAAAATCTGATAAGGCGGTTAAACAGACAATGCTTGAAATTCTGACACCCTTCTGGCAGATGTGATAGCCACCAAAAAGAACGTCTTCCAAGACAAGAACTTCAAAGGGCATGAATGAGAAGACTCAAAAGGCGGAGATGTTAATTTTGATAACACAAATTTTAAATCCCATGAGGCCACAGGCTCTTGAACTGGAGGTCTTAGCAAAGTGGCACCTTTGAGGAATGTTTTGCACAATTTATGAGACATCAAGTTAGAATCTGGAAAACCCAAATGGAAATTTGAAATCACTGCCAATTGGTGGCAGCCGCAGATCGTTGGTGAAACAGTTCAGAAAGAAATTCCAAAACCACTGGAATGGAGGCAGTGAAGGGGTCAACATCCATTTCTCTGCCCAAAGACAGAATCTTTTCCATTTACTGGAATAAAATTTCCTAGTGGAAAGTTTATGAGAAGATGTAAGGATATGAGTTACAGAAGGCGAGAAGTCGTGAAGCCTGACTAGGGATGGAACTGGAGCAGCCACGCTGTCAAATTGAGGGTGTGTAAGGAGGAGTGAAGTGAACCTGACATGCGAGTCAACAGGTCCGGAACTGGGTCCAAAATCCAACGAGGATCAATTTGCTTCCCAGCTGTTTCGCTTTCTGAATCACCTTGTGAATGAGAGGAAAGGGAGGAAAAGCATACATGAGACCCAGAGGCCAATCGTGATCTCTGGGTGACTCCCCCGGAGGGGGGAAATGAGGGAAAAGTAGCTGCAGCATTTGGCATTGATTGGGCTGGCAAAGAGATTGCAGCAAGGCTGTCCCCACCTGTGGAAAATCTGTTCCGCTGTTTCCTATTTCAGAGACCACTCGTGAGGCATCAGGATCACCCGGCTGAGCTTGTTGGCTATCACGCTGGTCATCCCTGGAATGTGCGTCGCCACCAGAAAGCGCTGAGAAGATATCGCCTATTACAAACTCGCATGGCCTCTCGACAGAGTGGGTAAGATCTGGTTCCACCCTGTTTGTTGATATACTATACTACCGACATGTTGTCTGACTGTATTGCAATAGTCCCCAGAGGAAGAAGGTTGTGAAGTGCTTGCAACGCCCTCACCTCTAGAATGTTGATATGCAAGTGGGCCTTGTGATCTTGCCATGTGCCTTGGACAGTCCTGCCTAGATAATGCCCCCCCCCCACCCTGTGAGGCATTCGTGGTCACAGGAGGAACAATTGAAATGCCCATGGTTAGCTGATTGGGTAATGTCCACCAAAGGAGGTCCTTCTTGCAAGATTCTCTCAGTAGAATGTGATGGCATAATGGAAGGTGCTGGAAGGACCACTGGGACAGCAGCAGCCACTGAAGAATTCTCATGTGTAACCTGGCTAGTGGCACTAATAGTATGGTGGAAGCCATGGTCCCAAGGAGCTGCAGAACAATCTTGGCTTTGACCCTTCTCAAGGGGAGAATAAACTGAATTTGAAGCATCAGGTTTTTTGCCCTTTCGGCAGGAAGACGAACCACCATGTTTACTGTGTCTACCTCTGCGCCTATAAAAATCACAGATTGAGAGGGCAATAAGGCAGATTTTTCCCAATTTATAGAAATTCCCAGTTGGGCACAAAGCTGAATAGTATTGTCTCTGTTCTGAAGGAGTAGATGCCTGGTGGGGCGGTCAGGAGCCAGTCATCCTAATATGGAAACACCTGGAATCCTTGACATCTCAGGTAAGCTGTCACCACTGTCATACATTTGGTGAACACCCTGGGGGCTGTGGTGAGACCAAAGGGCAGAGCATAGAATTGGAAGTGACTGGCTCCCAGCCAGAAGCGTAGATGACTCCTTGATGCCCTGTCCATTTTTATGTGGTAGTAAGCACCTTGGAGATCTATTGAGCACATCCAATTGTCTTTCCCTAATAATGGGAGTATAGACTGCAGTGTTACCACTTGGAACTTGTCCTTCTTTACTGATTCGTTCAATCTGCTGAGGTCCAGAATGGGCCTCCAAGTCCCCTGTACGTTTTGGCACTAAAAAGAATCCGGAGTAAGTTCCAGATCCTATTTGGTCTACTGGGACGGTTTGGTGACCCTTTTTGACAGCAACTTGTTGACCTCCACAGTTGTCTGATCCCTGTGATAGGGTAGAACATCTGGGATCTTCTTGGGAACAAAAGGTGGAAGAGAAAAGGGTATTACATAACCTCTGGTAATAATTCTTTGTACCCACTTGTCTTGAGTGATATTTAGCCAGGCTTCTGGATACAAAGAAATGCGACCCCCGACCGGCACTAAAGAAGCAGAGTCGGGCCCCACATCAGTAGCGCTGGTAAGGCCGGCCCCAAAAGGAATCACGACCTCCCTGGTTTTGCGGACTGCCCCTGCCTCTAGGGTGATGTCTACCATTTCTTCCTCCTCCTCCTCTGCCTCTGAAGGAGGAGTCACCCTGTGCCTCCTGGAAAAACCTCTGGGTCTTCTTGAACCACATTTTACCACCCCTCTGACCCTTGGTCTAGAGGGAACAGTAAAATGTACTCCCACGGCAGAGAGTGTTTTTCCTTCTTGCTTGCACTGGGTGAGAGTGTCCTTTACCTTGGATCCAAACAATGAGGAACTGTTGAATAGGGCATTGGCAAAGGTAGACGTAAACGGTTCCGCAAAGTTACACAAATGCAGCCAGGAATGATGCCTCAGGGAAGTTCCTGAACCCACTGCTCTACTTGCTCCATTGGCCGCATACGAAATAAGCCGCATGGAGGAGTTAACAATAGAGGTCAAGGTGGACAACTGGGCAAAAACCTTGTCAGGGACTCCCTCAGTACCTGTACCTTGTAGAGAATCTCCTAACTTTTAAGGAGATCTCTCTGGAGCCTCGTAAAGTGAGTAAGGTAATTCAGCGATCTAAGGGTAAATGCCACTGAAGAAAAGATACGCTTCCCATATCTGTCCATCGTTCGAGACTCCTTATTCGGCAGATGAACAGAAGAAGAAGTCTCAGCTAACTCCTTCTTAGTGGCCGCTGCCACCACCATGGCATCTACAGGCACACCTTTAGATAAAAAGTCTTTTCCTGGAGGGGAAGAAAGGAACTTGTTCGGTCTCCTGGGGACTGGCTCCAAGGCATCAGGAGTATCCCACACCTTTCGACTAACTAAATCTAACAGTTCGTTGAAAGGTGGAGACACCCAAGAGGCATGAAGTTGAGACCCGAAAACCTTCAGGTACACCGACTCCTCATCAAAAGGGGTGACAGTGGGCCAGTTACACCTCTGTTTAAGGATCTCCAGGATGTCTATGAAGGAGACATCATCAGAGGACAACTTGGGGAACCCTTCCGACTCCTCGAGGTCAGTGTCAGATGCCAAAGACTCATCCTGGGAGTCGACATGCTTCCTCTTACAAGTCCTCTCCCGTGGAGGCTCCTTGGAAGAACATTCCGGGGAGGTCTCGGAAGAGTGGGGGCCACCGGTCGGTGGCTCCTGAGGCTGGGGGTCTCTGCTGCTGCTGGAGGGAGTAGGAGCTGAAACAGAACTAGGTGCTATGGGGGGAAGAGTACCGGTACCTCTGGTAGGAGCTGACGGTCGGGACAGCACACTCCTCATCATCTCGAAAGCCAAACTCTCCGGCTCCGAGGAGACCGAGGATGCCGTCTGCACTAAAGCCATCGGCTCCGAGATAGACGGAGGGTCCGAACTCACTCTAGCCGATGTGCCGAGAGGAAGACTCGGAACCAAAGAGGTTCGGTTCCAAGCATCCCTGTTGGGGCCGACAGGAGAGCTTCGAACCCTGGACACTACGGATGGCACCAAAAGTGTGGGAACAGAACTCGGCTCCGAAACAGCTACAATGAGAGCTGGAGCCGAAGGTTCCACTGGTGGCACCAAGCGCTCCGGTTCCGAAAGACCAGCACGGCTTGGAGGAGGAATGAACACAGATGGCTGAATGGGCTCGAGTGGCTCCGGAGCAGACTGGGTCAGAGCCAACAACAATTTAGGCAAAGCAGCCGACTTCAAAAGTCTCAGAACTACCTCTCCACATCTTCTTCAGATAAACTCTTGGAAGACCTGGATGACATAATAGGAGATCGAGATCTCGAAGGTACAGGAGACTTCACTAACAAGCAGAGGGTCCATAGACCGGCTCCGAGAAGTAGTCTCAAGAGTCTCAGCGGTCGGCTTCGAAAAACTTGGAATTGACCCTGCAAAAACAATGCCACTCTCAGTCGGCTCTGAGGTTTGTGGAGCCGATGAGACCATTTTTGAAACTTTAAGAGGTGGCTCCGAGCCACCAGCCGGTGCCGGGGTGGGCCTCTTGGCAGATTTTGACTTTCCTTTGGTAGATTTAGAGGATGATGAGGAACTAGGCAAATCTTCCTCAAAGGAAGGTTTAAGAAGACCTTTTAGAATTAACTTGTTCTTCCTTTCCTGCAACACCCTAGGACTAAATGCATGACAAAATAAACAGGTCTCCTGCAAATGGATGGCCCCTAAACAGTAAACACAGTTACCGTGACCATCCGTTAAGGACATCTTTTGGGAGCACTTAACACATTTCTTGAAGCCGGATGGCTTATGCTCCTTACTTTCTTTAGACATTCTGAAAATCAGTATAACACACGCGCACACAGAGAAGAAGAACGAGGAGGACTAGGTCCTCTAATTTAAACAGGCCTAGCCCTGCAGAAAGGAAAGATACCACGAGGACTAGGTCCTCTAACTTAAACGGGCCTAGCCTGGGCAAGAAGGGATAGGGTCTTCTAACTTAAACAGACCCAACAGTTTTAGGGTAAGAATATCACACTCAACTGAACAGTGGAAAACGAGAATAACACAAGGTCAACTGTTAAACACAAACAGAACAAAGTTATGTTAACCATATTAGCAAAACAATGCTAACAGCAAGCTAATAAATTCTAAATAGTAAGCAGAAAACTGCCAAATTCTATTTAAACACACAGAATACTAGTGTGCAAAAGGCACCTACTCTAATCCAAAAAGAAAGCCAGTACATCCCGAATTAATGGCCAAAGGACAAAAACTACACCAAATGGCGCAAATAGAAGATAACTTAACAGCTACGCTAATTGAATACTACAAACAGGAAAGATTTTAACTATATAGAGCTATACTAAGCTAAACAGTCAAGAAAACTTTGATAAAAGTGAAAAATATGCAAACACTTAGCCACAGCCAAAGAGAAGCACAACCAAACTCATTGACATGGCAAACGAGATCTGGGGATTGTACTGGTGCACCATGGGATACCTACCTAGCTACAAGCCAACCAGAAGTCTTCCAGCTTGTAAATAGGATGAGTCGGAGCCAAGGATCGGCTCCGATCCCATATGTAAAGAATGAAGGTGAAATAGGACTACTTAACATGATATGGTTAAGTAATAGGAATTATTTACAGGGGCTGACAAATCAGTTCTCAGCAGGGAATATTATGTATAGATGGGAACTGGAACTTAATATCTAATAGTGAGAATGTATCAGGATATCTAGAAGGGAAAATACAACACAAGAGGGTAGATTTCTGAAGAAATATAAGAAGGTATTTGGTATGGAAGATGTGAATTCAGTAGTAGGAATTCTGGCAGGATTTATATCTTTTTCAAAGGAAAACAACTGGATTAGACTGGATAGAAGTTGTACCTCATGGGAACATATGCATTCAATTGTAAGCTTTAACACACATCCAATAATTATTTCATATCATAAACTGATAAAAGCAAAGATAAAAATGCAGGGTAAAGAAGTAGAAATTATTTGAGAGTTATTAGAAAGTTATACATTTCTTCTGAAGGGACAGCTAGGCAGTAGGATAAAATGAAAATCGAGTTTAAAAATAAGTTAGACATAAAACAGAATGAAATGTGGTTAAGAAGTAATAAGAATTATTTAGAGGGACTGACAAAGATTTAAGTATTGCAGAATAAGGGAAATGTCACAGGAGAAAAGGACCGATGGCACAAAGCTAAAGAGATAATAAGGGAACATTTGGATAAAATGCATAACTTTAGAAAAAAACTGCTGGTAAGCAACAATTTTGGTTAATAACTCCAGGGTGTAAACACTTTTAGTGCAATGACTTATGGGATGGAAAGTCAAAAAGGGAATGCTGAAACCAAGAAAGAACACAAATGGAAAAGTTTATGGAGGATATAGTTATGCCAATGCTAGAGGAAGATGATGCTCAAACAGCGAAGATACTAGGAGATGAAATAAAAACTGTGATATATAATCAATCTGCAGGGAAATCCCCAATAACAGATGGTATTTCTGTTGAATTTAGGAGGGAATAAAGTGATAAAGATCTGGTACATTTTAATAGTATTTTAAAAGGAAGAGAAGTACAGACATCTTGAAAGAAAGCTGTGGTGGCTGTATTATCCAAAGCAGGTGAAAACCTGTCTGACACAGCTTCATATAGACCCATTTTAATTTTAAACCACGATAAGCAAGTGCTTATGTCTATACTACCTTAAAGAATAGCAACGGCATTTGTGAAACTGACGGGTATGGATCAATGTGGTTTTATGGAGGGGAGGCAAACATTTAACAACCTTAATAAAACAGTAATATTAATGATCCAAAGGGAAGTAGAACATAAGAAAATATAACTGTTGGTGGGTCCTTGATGCAGAGAAAGCATTCAGCAAAATAAACTGGAATTTTATGAGAATGGCAATGGAAGCATATTAGAGCACTAAAGTTGGGAGGATATATGAAAGATAAGTTGTGCTTGAACAGAGGAACCAGTTATTTGCTTTACACTTAAAGCCACTGGAAAAAATGGGGGGGGGGGGGGCTCAAAAATTCAACATCATAATTGGTAAGGTAATCAAGAAAAGTTAGCTTTATTTGCATATGATATTGTTTTGTACTTAATAAATCCAAAAAGAAAAAACAAAGAACATTTTGAGACTGTTTCAAGTCTTTTCAGGGCAATAAAACAATGAAGATAAAAGACTACAGCCATAAATTATGTATTCACACATGAATTGGTTCAGCAATACCCATATTTATGGAGGGATCTACCTTAGTACATCGACATTTCAAAATACCGAAAACGAATTAACCGACACCAAAACATCGAAATACATTTAACCGACGCCAGAAGATCGACAGTTCACAAACACGACACCGCATACACCCGACACATCATACCAACAAACAAAACACATCCCCTATCCAACACCCACACACACAACACAAGCACACCAAAATCCTTACAAACGAACACTAACCCATACATACACAACTATCTACAACCCTAACCCAAACCCTTACCCTAAGGTCCGTCACTATCGCACACTCACCTAACCCGCGCCCTAACCCTAACTCACTTATCCCACCCCTACCCCTACTAAACACCAGCATCGCACACTTACCTTACTCGCACACTCACCTAACCCGCGCCCTAACCCTAACTCACTTATCCCACCCCTATCCCTACTAAACACCAGCATCGCACACTTACCTTACTCGCACCCTATCGTCCGTCACTACCGCAAACTTACATATCCTTTCCCCATCGCAGCTTCTCAGCGTCGGTGTCTTCCTCCGTCGGTCTTCCGCCTTGTTGATCTTCTGGCGTCGGTGACGTGACTTTCGATATTGTGGTGTCGGTAAATCCGTTTTCGCTATTATGAAATGTCGCTGAACTCAGATAGACCCATATATATATATATATATATATATGTATATATATATATACACATATATAAATATATATATATATATATATATATATATATATACATATATATATATATATATATATATATATATATATATATATATATATTATAGGGTTTGCTTCATTTGTTCGAAGTTTCAGTACCTCTAAACCCACTTTGGTCGAGACCACTTGTTCAAAGTACCAAAACTTCGAAAACGAAGTACAGAGATTACAATACAGTGCAGAATGGGAATATTCCTTTTTCCTCACTGTAGTGCGATCTTGGAGTTGATATATTTAAGCAGGGGGGGTTGTGGGGGGCACAGCCCCACATGGGAGGTGCAGGGGGCAAAACATGTTTTCTGTGTACGGTTAGTTGATCCTCCCTATATAACAGGGTGGTTCAGGACTACCTGATTTGAAGGGATATTTTAGTGCTGAACTGATAAGGCTCACATACATAAAACAAACAGATGGTTATAATTTAAAGTGGAAAAGGATGATGAAGAAACGGGGAAGGGAGTTCAAGAGACATGAGTAGAGTGAAATTTTGAATGCAGATTCTTGGGGGGGGGTTCAAGAGACATGGGGAGAGTGAAATTTTGGATGGAGATTCTTAAAGAGGGTAACAACTATACAGAATATTATATTCATAAAGCTGCAAAAGGTATTCTAAGAGCTAAGCCAACACAGTAATGGAGATAGGTGGTTTTGCCAATAGGGATGACTGCAAGTAGGGGTACAAAAAATAGGCAAGAGGGGGCAAGAATTTACTGAAAGAAACGGGCAAAGGAACCATGGCCTTGGTATCAAATAATTACACAGGGAAGGGTAATAGAGATGGATGAGACCAAGAAGAAGTTTGGGTTGCAAGTTATAGACTGCCACCCTTACCATGGATTGACATTGAAGTATAGGCAAACAGATATGACTACCGAGTCCTAAATGAAAGACCAGCTCTAGCAGAATTTTTAATCAAATCTAAAAGAGAAACAGCTGTTAAAAAGGGGTAATTAGTAGGGCATATAAAATACTGCACGATAACTATAAGAATCTATCACAGATGGTTAGAAAAGACTGGGAAGAGAGAACGGAAAAGCAATTTACAAGGGAACAATGGGAGGACATTTATATGGCTCCCAAGTATGCAACAAAGTCCAGAAGGTTTAAGACCTTTGCTTGGAAGTGTTTACACAGCTATTTTATAGCCCAAACAGACTTCTAAGAATTTTTCCTCAAGTAGACAGCAAATGTTGGAGGTATAATGGGGAAGAAAGGAATAAGAAGGAACATGTTTTGGGGGAATGTAATGAGCTGGTGGATTTAAAAAATCCTTACAGAACCATGTCAAAAATACTTAATCCTGGATCCAAAAAACGACCCCACCACATATCCAGATAAAACTCTACAACAAATTGCCAGTATATTCAAATCCTACTTTATCGACAGCATAGAAAAGCTCTGCTCTAAAACCTTCACCCATCCCACCCCTTTCTCCAAATAAACCTATTTCTACTATACCAGCCTTAGACACTATAACTGATTTTTCTCATCCTTTCTCACCTGCACCCGAATACATCCAAATAAACTGCAATAGATGTACAAATTTTACATTACCGCCTGTCTTGACCAACTACATAAAAGACCTCTACAGAAACTTAAACCTAGCTGTAACTCGGTAGACTACCTTCCATCTAAATTTTTAAAACTTGTAGCCAAAGCAATAACCTGCCTCACTGGCATACTTATAAATACAACCCTCTCAGAATCCTATACCCCACTGATTTGAAAAAAAAAAAACATTAATTATTCCTTTCCATAAAGGAGGCAACTCCACAGAAGTATCTAACTATTGTCCCACTGCAGCAGTCCCCACTCCAAGCTGCTTGAAAAATGTGTCCACCTACAATATCTACTTCAGAATAAACTAATGCCTACTCAACATGGCTTTAGACCAGCCCATAATACCACTACAGCTCTGCAGTCCTCCTTGAATTCTGTCAGTATAGCTACAGAGTCTGGCAAAATAGTCTCAACACTATTCTTAGATCTTTCTAAAACATTTGACACTGTTCCCCAAACTAAACACCTACACAAACTCTCCAATCTACGTCTTTCTGCTTCATCTATCAAATGGTAATTAGCTATCTATCTAACAGACAACAATTAGTGAAATGGTAGGGAAGCCTCTCTCCATTTTCACCCAAACTCCACCAGAGTACTCCAAGGTTCTATTCTTGATTTCCTTCTTTTTACTATTTTTATCAATAACCTACACACTTCCATATGTCATGGCTCCCTTACACAGTATGAAGAACTGATAATAGTCAAATTGTCAGCAAGAAATCTATCACACTTCCAGCAGATAAACCAAGAAGTCTTTATCTCTGTTGAAACATGGGTTGCAGATTTCCAGCTATTTCTTAACTGCAACAAACCACAACTTCTCCTCTTTACTCCCACAATAATCACACCTGACAAAACAAACTTTAAAATTAATTCTCTGAATAAAACAGAAATCTGTCACTCCCCATATCAAAGTCCTAGTAGTAATAACTGATGAACACCTTAAATATGATCTTCCCATCCAGAGCAGTATCAAAAAAAAAAAATCATCAGAAACTTGGAGCCTTATACAGACATAAACAATTTCTGAATACATCTATCAGAAATACCCTTGCCACCACCTATCTTTTACCCTCACTCCTATTTGGAGCACCTATTTTCACCAACCTTCATAGCTCCCTAAAAGCAAAAGTGGAATCACGTTATAATATAATTGCTAAATTTGCAGCCAATGCATCGTATCTCACCCATCACTGTACTGCTTTCCAGTCTCTCAAACAGCTTGATCTACATCATCTTAACTGCTTACGGCTTTATAATGGCCCACAAAATCTTAATGCACCAACTGCCTGTCCACAGATAAATTCCATACTCTACTACTACATTTCCAATAGATCCCTTAGATCCAAAGACAGAAAACTTGTGTCTGTATACAAACCTTACAAATTAGCTGGTCAAAGTCTCTGCTCCATACTGCTCCCAAAACCTGGAATATTGTACCCTTTAACATTAGAGCCCGTCCTAATTTATTAGCACTTATACATTCACTGAAATAATTTTTAACTAGTTCTTGGATCTGTTCCTGCTCAAAACCTGGCTGAAAATATACCATCTCCCCTATCATATTATACCCTCCCTATACCATTTCATACCCCAAACTTACTTCCTCTATCTCCTTTATAACACTCACTCTCTAATTTTCATACTCTATTGATACATACTTCTGAGGCAATATAACTTTTTCCCTTGCCTAGCTAATCCCTCTTTCACTACTTATTTACACTTAAATCTTAATGTTATTTTCCTCCGTTATCTCGGTGGTGGTGCTGCGGTAGTGTTGTCGCCTCACAGTAAGACGTTGTCCTGTTCGATCCTCAGCTAAAGCGTCTTCTGTGTGGAGACATGCGTGAATGGGCGTACCTTCGTTGAAGTTTGTGAGTCAGGGCTGGCAACTCAGCACATAAAAATCTACTGCCAATCATTAGTAGACCAGAGTTCCGCTGTGGCGACCTCTAACCGGGAAAAGCCGAAAGACACAACAACATCTTTGTACTCTTTCTCTATTCTAAGTATTTTTCATCTCAGTTACTAAACCACAAATTAATCCTTTTCTAAAACATTCATCTTGCACTGCTCTCTTTTTCACTTCTATCTTTTTCTTCTATAAGGGAACACTCCTAAAGAAATGTAATAATTTTAGATAACTAAATTGTCACAGAATTTTTGTTTTACCAATACACATATGCAACTGTAATGCTGTTATTTGTAAATGTTATGCTTTAAGAATTTTTTTCTTCTGAAATTGCTATATCAATATATTATATATATATATATATATATATATGAAAATGTAAATGTTTCACTATGTAAATGTCATATTTTTGGAGCTTTTTCCCCTGGGTATCCTCTGAAAATGGGTACATGAGAACCAGTTTGACTTTCCCAGTAAAAAAAAAAAAAAAAAAAAAAAAAAGTTAATAAATAAATAAATAAATATTGGGGGTGCAAATGGCTGTAACAAAGGAAATAATTTTGGGCTGAGACAAAGTATCTGAGTTGCCTGGGCATTGTGCGGCCTTTTAAGTTTAATTCTGTTGGTTGTCAAAAAATAAATTACTAGAAAATGGAAATCAAAGTGTAAATTAACTGTATTTGAAGGACTGAATATTGTAAAACAGACAAAAGAAATGGAAAAGGGAAAGAGTAAATTACATAGAAATAGATGAAATTTGTGGGAACAATACACGCAGAATATTGCTCAGCTGGAGAAGTCAGGTTTAAAGGAAGGCAGGAATTGGGCAATGTATTTAATGTTGTACCAATGTCAGTTAAAAAGAAAGAAAAGGAATACGCAGTATATAATTGCATGTAAGTGGAAAAACGTTAATATGTTTTGTTTTCAATTAATGTATGTGTGCCTATGTCTTAAGTGATAATTTAATAAAATTGTTCGGGGTGGAAAAAAAACACATGTAAGGGAGATAGGGCCATACCAGTGCAGACACCACCTCCTGTGACTGGCTGTAGCAGCTCCCTGATCTGACTGCATCCTGCATACCTCGCTTCCCCATTCAGCCAGGGAAGAGCAAATAACAGACCCAATGGTCAAAAGTAGATTAGCAGTGGGACAGGTTCATGGAAGAATTTCAGCTGCTGGCAAAGGCTCTTGCCTCCCCCAGAGTGCCTGTTTTAGACAAGGTCTCAAAAACAAAATTAGCAACTGTAACAAAATAAGTGTTATGATACTAAATGCTAGGAGCTTAAAGCAAAAACTGCACACCCTGGAAGCACTTCTCTCACTGGAGGATGTAGATGTCTCTGCAGTCACAGAAACATGGTTCAAGGCCTCAGAGAGTACCCTGGCCATGCAACGCTACAATGCCTTCCACACCTTCAGACTGAAAAACGAACGTGTGAGAACCAAAGGAGGCATTGTTTCCATCTATATTAGGGATCAATTCACCTCCTGACTAGTTAGATTAGACAACTCCATGGAGTTACTCCAAGTTCACATTACTGTGGTAAGACCCCATTCAAGTCACAGCTAGTTATTGCTCTCCCTCCATGGATCATGATGTGCATAAGGCCTACTTGACCAAAGTGGATTCAGTCCAAATACTGCCAAACACTCTGGTCATGGTGGATTTCAATTATCCCACCATCAACTAGGGAACTTAATCTAGCCTTAACTCACTAGCACAAAAGTTCCTTGACTTTAACTCAAATGCCCTGGAACAAATTGTTCAAACCCAACAAGTGGAACAAACATACTAGATCTGGTCCTCACTAACTTGACAAACAGATGTACCACCGTAACTGTCGGACCATCATTAGTCTTATCTGACCACAAATCAGTCACCTTTGAAACTGGCACTAACACCAGAACTCACAAAGGGCGAAATCAGACTAAAAAACTTCATCAAAGCAAAGTATACCCTTCTAGGGGAAGGTAGAAGTGCCTTCCAAGCCCCACCCCCCAACTGGAAGTGGTAATTAGACCAAATATTACACTAAAGACCTCTACAATCACTTGTATATGTATACAGACTTGGCTGTTCCAGACAGAATCAAAGCCAGAGCCCCAAATAAAACCAAGCCACCCTGGTGAACATCCAGCATCAACAAACTTTAGAACAAATGCAAAAAGTTGCTGCCTAAGAAAACTAAGGCGAGGCCCCAACAATAGAAAAGCACCCTCCTAAGCCTCAAATTGCAAATAAGACACCATATCAAATGCTCTAAGGGTAATTTTGAGAAAAATTTAGCAATCATAGCCAAAGATAACCATAAGGCCTCTTACAGCTATGTAAGTAGCCTAAAAGGTAGGACCCAAACATGTTTCGAGCCAGTGACTAACGGTATCACACACACCGGTCCCGCAGTAATAGCAAACCTGCTAGCAAACAGATCTTGGGAAAATTTCACTCCCTTATCCTCTCCAAACTTATCACAAACCTTGTCCCCAGCTCCCCCCACCACCACCCTACATATCCGAAGAGTGGGTCATTAAAGCCTTCTCTAAGGCAGAAAACACAGCCTCTATGGGACCAGAAAGCATCCGAGGCTGTCTTCTAAACAAACTACAACATGAACCAGCATCACCATTAAGTACCCTATTTAATCACAGCCGAACCACAGGCTTTGTTCCTGCAGAATGGAGAAGAGCAACAGTTATTCTCCTCTACAAAGGTGGCTAAGCAAGAGACCAAGGGAATTACAGACCAATAAGTCTAAATAGCCTCATCTGTAAAGCCATGGAACGTATCATTCTTGAACCTCCTAAATAAAGACATAGGCAACCTCCAAACCCTGGCTCCAACCAAATTCAAGGGCTGATTCTTCCTTATTAAACCTGGTGCATTTCTTTGAAAATATGACCAGGGCCATTGACAAGGGCAAATCTGTGCACATAGCATATCTCGTATTGGCAAAGGACTTTGACACAATCCTACACTCGGGCATTACCAATAAACTTAGCAAACTAATTGTAAACCCCTTTGCTGTAAGATGGGTTGGCAACTGGGTCACAAACCAGTCACACACTATCAAAGTAGGTGACCACATCAACCAGCAGACTTGTCACAAGTGGGGTGCCACACGGGTCAGTGTTGGGCCCCCTACTGTTGGGTGTATACTTCTCAGAAGTTTGGGCCAAAATTAAGGGACTGTGGATTACACGTTTGCAGACGACTTGACTGAGGTTGTAACCCCTTTATACTCATCACTAATCAGGCCCATAATTGAGTATAACATCCCTTTCGGCATGTACCATACAAAGCAACTGCAGCACTTGGGAGAGACCTCAGAGGTTTCTAATAAGGATTAACGGACTCCAGCATGCGCCTTACACAGGCCGATAAAAGTCACTGTCACTATACTCAGTATTGTACAGACTTCTTAGGGAAGACTTATGCCTGGCTTACAGAGCAATCTCTGACCCAAACTTAATGAATTTGCTGCACATCCGTAAATCAAACAGGACTAGAGCTACTCATTGCAGGGACCTAACTATGACCTGTCACATGAACAGGATGTGCTGGAGGTGCAGATTATCTCCAAGTGACTGCTGCATCTTTGGAATAGGCTGCCAATTCATGTGAAGCAGAGCACCTCTATGACACTGTTCAAAAGGAACCTGGAAGAGTGAATGGGGCACCATAAATTCATATCAGGGATGGTGCCCTCCTGGACATTGGCAGTCATTACTAAATACAATAAGAAGAAGTTATGTACCTACCATAACGTTCCATGTTAGTTGTCTTCTTCTCGCCTTCTTTCTTGCTGGATGGGTTCGGAGCCGATCCTCGGCTCCGACTCGGCCTATACTATAGCTCGAGAGCTATTTTTTACCGGCTCAAGGCAGCCCTATATCCCACAATACCATGCGCTAACTCCCCAGATCTCGTTTGGCAGCTAACACATAGCATAGAATTTTTTGTTACCAACAAAAAAACAATGTGTGTGTATATATATATATATATATATATATATATATATATATATATATATATATGTATATATATATATATAAACAGTCTCCCTGGCAATAGTAGTCAGAACCCTGGAAAAAAGGGCAACATCATGAAATAGAAGGATCTCAGAACCTTCAAGTCTGTCTAGGCTCGGGGGCAGGAGGGAGGGACACAAGAAAGAAGGCGAGAAGAAGACAACTAACATGGAACGTTATGGTAGGTACATAACTTCTTAATGTTAAGTTGTCATTCTCGCCTTCATTCTTGCTGGATGGGACAGCGTCCCTAGCACCTTGGTCCTGGATGGCTCAACGGAACAGACTCCTGAGTACAGTGGAACCAAAGTCAGCTCTATTTCTGGAGGCTATATCCAGTTTGTAATGGGTAATAAAGGTATGTTGAGAAGCCCAAGTAGCTGCTGCACAAATGGCATCTAAAGGTAACCTTGCTTGAAAGGCTGTTGAGTCGATAGCACCCTGGTTGAATGAGCCTTAGGTTTTGAAGGTAGTTGTTTATGTCTCAACTCGTAGACAAAGGTAATAATGGAAGCTAACCATCTGGAAAGGGTTACCTTTGAAACTGGAAGTCCTTTCCTCCCGTCAGCATAAGAAATGAAGAGTTGTTCTGACTTCCTGAATTGTTTTGTTCTGTCTAGATAATACCGCAATTGGTGATGAACATCCAAAGAATGTAGTTTCTGTTCAGCCCAGTTTGAATAATTTGGGAAGAAAACCGGCAAGTGAATAGTGTGATTCAGATTTGATTCAGAAGAAACTTTAGGTAGAAAGGAAGGGTTTGTTCTGAGAGCTACTCTGTCTTTATGAAAGACCAAATAAGGGGAACGGGTGGACAAGGCTTGAAGCTCCGACATTCTGCCGGCAGAAGTTATAGCCACTAGAAACAGAGTCTTCCAAGAGAGGAGCTTGAGAGAACAAGAAGCTGCAGGCTCAAATGGAGGAAGAATTAGTGAAGATAACACTAAATTCAGGTCCCGTTATGGAGGAGGATCCTTAATGGGAGGTCTGAGTAAGAAAATGCCCTTGAGGAAGGCTTTGCAGAGTTTATGAGACATAATACTGGTTTCCGAAAGTCCTACATGGAAATTGGCAATGGCCGCTAGTTGAACTCTGATAGTGGCTGCCGATGAACCTGCATGAAATAGCTCTGCCAGAAAATCAAGAACTTTGTGAAGTGGAGCATTAAAAGGGTCTAAAGACCTAGCTTGTGCCCAAATGGAGAAACGCTTCCATTTGCTCGCATAAGTCTTCCTGGTATTAGACTTATGGGAGGCAAGAATAATGTCACGGACAGGAAGAGAAATGATGGGGAAGCCTGGCTATGGTTGGAAGTGGAGCAACCAAGCTGTGAGGTTGAGGGACTGAACAGACTGGTGCAGCTTGCCCGTCAGATGGGTCAAAAGATCTGAAAATGGTTCCAGATGCCAGGGCTGTCCCAGAAGGTATCGGTGCAGGAACGGAAACCATACTTGTCGAGGCCAGTAAGGAGCAATGAGGATCATTTTGGATCTCAATGCGGTTGCTTTCTGAATTAACTTTTGAATCAACGGAAAAAGGGGGAAAAGCGTATAGAAGACCCCGAGGCCAATCATGGACTAGAGCGTCTCTGGGGGAGTGGTCTGGTAGGGGGAAGAGAGTGAAGAAGTCGAGACACTTGCTGTTTTGAGGTGTTGCAAAAAGGTCGCAGCAAGGCTGGCCCCACTTCTGGAAAATTCCCTCTACTACCGCTTGATTTAGAGACCACTCGTGAGGCATGAGAATTGTTCTGCTCAATCTGTCCGCTATGACGTTGGATCTCCCGGGGATGTGCGTTGCTATCAGAAACCGTTGAGAGGAGATCGCCCACTGCCAAAGTCTGAGTGCTTCTCGACATAGGGGGTAGGACTTTGTTCTGCCCTGCTTGTTTATGTACCACACTACGGACATACTGTCCGTTTGAACTGCTATAGTGCCCGTGGGAAGAGAGTCCTGAAGGGCTCACAACGATAAAAGCACTGCTCTCATCTCTAGGACATTTATGTGCAGGTGGCATTTTAATTGTTGCCACGTGCCCTGGACAGTCCTGCCCTGATAATGCCCCCTACACCACCCGATCAGGGAGGCATCTGTTGTCACCGTGGCAACTGGAGGGGGGAATAACAAAGGGTCTGCCCTGAAGAAGTTGAGGGGAGACTATCCACCAGGCGAGGTGTTTCTTGCAAGTCGGGGTTATCAATATGTTGTGTGTCATAGGAAGTTTTTGGTAGGACCACTGAGAGAAAAGCATCCACTGAAGAATTCTCATATGGAAGCGGGCTAAGGGAAGAAGGGGAATCGCCGCTGCCATGAGGCCAATGTTTTCAGTACTAACTTGGCTTGAACTTTGTTGGACTGAATCAGAAGGCGGACATTCTGCCATATATCTATCACTCTCTGAGGTGTTAAAGTTGCAGACATTTCTGTGGTGTTTAACACGACGCCTATGAAGTTTACACATTGACAAGGTGACAAGAAGGATTTTGCAAAATTTATGGAAATACCTAACCTGTTGCAAATGTGAATGGTGTAATCCCTGGTTATGATAAGATGCTGCTTGGTGGTAGCGGTGATGAGCCAGTCGTCTAAATATGGAAACACCTGGAATCTTTTTTGTCTCAGGTGAGCCGTGACCACTACCAAACATTTGGTGAACACCCGGGGGGTTGTGGTGAGACCAAAGGGCAGGGCTCTGAATTGGTAATGACTGGCTCCCAGCCGAAAGTGGAGAAACCTCCTGGAGTGCCTGTGTATCTTTATGTGATAGTACGCGTCCTGTAGGTCTAATGAGCACATCCAGTTGTCTCTGCCCAAGAAGGGCAGAATGGACTGCAGCATTACCATCCAAAATTTTGTCTTCTGTACAGATTTGTTCAGTCTGCTGAGATCCAAAATGGTTCTCCAGTCTCCTGTCTTTTTTGGTACCAAAAAGAACCTGGAGTAGATTCCGGATCCCAGCTGGTCTGCTGGGACTGCCTGGATGACTCTTTTTTTTTAACAGCTTTTCTATTTCCAGCTGTGCCTGACCCCTTTGTCCGGGTGGTACGTCTGGGAGGGGTCTTGGCAACTGGTTTGGAGGGGAAATGAAGGAGATTTTGTAACCCTCGGATATAATCAACTGTACCCATATGTCTTGAGAGAGGGATTGCCAGGCTTCCGGGTACAGAGATAATCTTCCCCCGACTGCCTCCAAAGGTGGACAGTCAGGCAGCTTCTCAGGGACGCTGAAAGGGTTGGTCAGGGAAGGACTCCCTGGAACCCTGGTTCTGTGGACTCCCTCTGCCCCTGAGGCGGCTTCTATTGTTGTCCCCCCCCTGCCTCTAGGAGGAATTTCACCACGTGCGGCGGGCGCAACTCCCTGTGGTTTACGGAACCACATCTTTCCACCCTTCTGACCTTTGGGGTATGGTCTAGATGGTGTGGAAAAATGGACTCCCACGGCAGAGAGAGTCTTACCGTCTTGCTCGCACCTGGTGAGAGTATTATCCACCTGAGGTCCAAAAAATTCTGAACCGTCAAAGGGGGTGTTGGTGAAGGACGCCTTGAAGGGATCAGCAAAATTACAGAGTCGCATCCAGGCATGATGTCTCAACGCAACACCTGTGCCTGCGGCCCTACTCGCTCCATCGGCTGCATAAGAGATAAGCCGCATGGAGGAATTGGCAATAGAATTCAGGGTAGCCAGTTGGGAGTTAATCTTGTCCTGATACCCCGCAGCAAAAGGATCCTGTACAATTTCACCCAGTTCTTTGAGCAAATCTCTCTGAAGGCGGGTGAAATGACATAAATAGTTCAGCGATCGCATAGCAAAGGTTGCTGAAGCAAATGTCCGCTTACCGTACCTGTCCATGGTCCTGGACTCTTTGTTAGGAGGATGAACAGGTACAGAAGGATCAGCTAATTCCTTCTTAGTGGCAGCTGCTACCACCATAGCATCTACCAAAACACCTTTGGTGAGAAATGTCTTGTCCACCGGAGCAGAAATAAATTTTGAAGGCCTCCTAAGGGTAGGTTCCATGGAGTCAGGAGCTGCCCACGCCTTTCTGGCCACCACTTCCATCAGTGGATCGAGAGGGGGGGACACCCAAGAGGTGGAAGGGCGAGATCCAAAGGCATCAAGGTAAACTGACTCGTCCTCAGAGGGATTGAGTGTGGACCAATTCCCCCTCTGTTTCAGGATCTCTAGTATGTCTGAAAAGGAGACATCTTCAGAGGGGGATCTGGGGGAGCCCTCCGACTCATCCAAGTTGGTGTCCGAGGTTACAGACTCAGGGGAGTCTACGTGCTTCCTCTTGCACTTTCTTTTCCTAGGTGGCTCTCCTGAAGCTTCAGGAGAGGCCTCGGAGGAGGATGAGACACCCAAAGTGGGTACCCTATGCGTTGGACCTCTGCTATCAGTTGCAAGAGGATGGCCAGAGACCGTAACAGGCACTATGAAGGGAGGAGCTGAAGAACCCAACCTTGGAGCGGACGCTGGATCCAGCACGCTCCTCATCACCTCGAAAGCCCCCCTATTAGGCAGCGAAGACAGTCCCGGCTCCGAAGAAACCAGAATCGCCCCCGGCACCGACAGAGAAGGCTCCGAGAATGATGTCGGGGATGAACTAACCAGAGCCGATGCTCCGAGAGGGAGAGCGGGGTCGGACAAGGGTCCGATGCCACTCGCCCCCTCGGAGCCGACAATGGAGTCTCGGTGCTCGGACTTCTCCACGGACGGTACCAATGAAGAAGTCGGAGCCAACTACGCCGGAGCCGAAGGTGGAAGTGTCAGCTCCGACGTGGGCAAGGTTACGGTTCTGACAAACTCCGGCTCCGAACTCAACTGGACAGTCGGAGGAGGAATCGAAGGCGGCACCGAGGGACACAGGCTGGTGAGATGGGCTTCGGAGTATTTGGGCCAGTGCCTGAGATTTTATGAGTCTACTGACCACCCTTTCAATATCGTGGTCGGAAAGCCTAGATGACCTGGAGGAATGAGTCCTATGACTCCGCTCCGATAGAAGGGGTGATCTTGGAGCCGATCGGATGGACTCTAATGAAGGGGATCTAGAACGCTTGCGCGCTGATGTTGGCTTCGATACAAGTTTCGGAGCGGGTAAGATCTTGCTCACATCGGCTCCGACTGGAGCCGATGTTGGCGCGATCTCAGTTTCTCCAGCCCTCGACTCAGAAGCTGGAGCTGAGGGCTTGGCGGGCTTAGACGACTTCCCCGAGCCAGACTTGGACGGGGAGTCATCAGGCTTCAATAAACCCCTCAAAATAAGTTTATTACGACGCTCCTGCAGGACTCTTGAACTAAATCCATGGCAGATGGAACAAGAGTCCTGCAGGTGCAAAGGTCCCAAGCAGAAGACGCAAGAAGTGTGACTGGCTGTCAGAGACATTTTCTGACAGTACGAGTCACACTTCTTGAATCCCGAGACCTTAGCTTCTTTAGACATAGTTACCCTAAAAAACAGTAACACAGTCAGCACAACCACTCACTCAACTTTCACACCAAGGGGAAGTTAAGGGGCTGACTAAAACAACAACTCACACACACAATAATAGGGGAGAGAAAACAAAAACTAAGCCTGTAGGCCCGATTAGAAAGTTTAATTAAAGGGGTGGGTAGGGCTTAACAAAAAAATTACTAATAGGTAATTTAGGTAAAACTATATCAATGGGAACTAACCTGACAAAAACTAACCTGAAGTTTTGAAGAATTTGCTAAAATTTCTTTTACTGACCTGAGCCGGCAAAAAAAGGCAACCTCGCAGCGAAGCGGCAAACGAGATCTGGGGAGTTAGCGCATGGTATTGCGGGACATAGGGCTGCCTCGAGCTGGTAAAAAATAGCTCTCGAGCTATAGTATAGGCCGAGTCGGAGCCGAGGATCAGCTCCGAACCCATCCAGCAAGAATGAAGGCGAGAATGACAACTTAACATTGGGTATTGACTGAAGTATCTATGGTAGTACATAGGGATGAAACAGCTAGGCTTGAAATGACCTCCAGGTTGAAAGCCTAGTAACCTCCTATGATCCTACCAGAAGACCAAGTCCAAGGAATCAAAGCAAGGATAGCAAAAATGCTTTTTAGTGGTAAAAGGAAAATAACATAGCTGAGCTAGTTATATAAGAGATGGCATTCAATTAAGAATGACTATAGCAATTCAAGAAAGCAATGTCAGCATCATACATGGGAACATTAAAGATAAATGGTAAACCAGTATATAGACTGTTGCAATATTTTTCCACAAAGTAAGATTGTGTTCATTTTCTGGGACTATTTTATGATTTCAGAAAGACTTTGGAAACAAACAGTTCTAACAAAGGTGCTCAACAGCAATGATCTTGAGTAACTTAAAAAAAAACTGCTTGTAATAACTATGAAGTGGAGAGAAATATAAGGGATGATTGCTCGAGATTACAGAGTAATTCAAGTTATTCTACTGTTAGCTCTCCTGTGAAGTCAATATAGCAGTATGGCTGTTCCTTTAATGATGATTACAGGTTCATAAGTAGTTACGAGGCACGCTAGTCCAGAAGACCATCAAGGAGCCCATCCCAAATTCCCAAATGCCCCAAAACACTGTTTAGGTAAGTGACTTGCTTTGTGAATGGTGCAAATATTCAAACCCCGCATCACTGGCGCAGGACGTAGATCATTAACAATTCAGAGCTTTAATCCTCTGTATTAACTACTAGACAAAGAAGCACTCATACATGTAGGGACACAAACCCTGAGCCCTAAAATTAAAAGTCAGATGCTTTATCAACAGAGATGTGAAACAGTCAAAGAAAGGGACATTCATTAAGAATACTCCTTTGAAAATCAAAACTAGTATGTGCCCTCTAGAAGAGAGGAGGAGCTCGGCTTGTTAGTCCTGTTGCTGGATTACAGCCTTGAAGCCAGTATTAAAATAAGTATTATATAATGAGAAGTTATGTACCTACCATAACGTTCCATGTTAGTTGTCTTCTCTCGCCTTCTTTCTTGCTTGATGGGTTCGGAGCCGATCGTCGGCTCCGACTCGGCACTTGCTAAGCTCGAGAGTCACTTTTACCAGCTCGAGGCAGCCCCATATCCCATGATGCAAGGCGGTAAGTACCCAGATCTCGTTTGTACCTATAGGGAAAAAACCCTTGCACAAAAAACTTTCCACTGAGGAAAGAAAGCCTAAGAGAAGGGCTGTAATGGGAACCAGGTAACTAACTGGAGCCTAAGGAAGCAATCTTCCAAACAAGGAAGATCAAGGTCTGTCCAGACAAGGGGGTAGGAGGGAGGGTCGCAAGAAAGAAGGCGAGAAGACAACTAACATGGAACGTTATGGTAGGTACATAACTTCTCAATGTTAAGTTGTCAATCTCGCCTTCATTCTTGCTTGATGGGACCGCGTCCCTAGCACCTCTATCCTGGGTGGCTCAATGGAACAGACTCTTGAGAACCGTAGAACCAAAACTGGCTCTATCCCTGGAGGCCAAATCCAATTTGTAATGAGAAACAAAGGTATGAGGAGTGGCCCAAGTGGCTGCTGCACAAATAGTGTCTAAAGGGAGTCTAGCCTGAAAGGCTGTGGAAGTGGCTAGACTTCTGGTGGAATGCGCTTTTGGCTTTGAGCACAGCTGTTTGCCCCTGAGTTGATAGATTTCGCAGATGGTGGAAGAAAGCCATCTAGATAAGGTCACTTTGGAAACAGGAAGGCCTTTCTTGTTTTTAGCATAGGAAAGAAAGAGCTGATCGGATTTCCTGAATTGTTTTGTTCTGTCCAAATAATATCTGAGTTGGCGGTGAACATCAAGATAATGTAATTTTTGTTCCGATCTGTTGGAGTAATTAGGGAAAAATACAGGGAGATCAATAGATTGGTTCAAATTAGTTTTCGAAGCCACCTTAGGTAAAAAGGATGGATTAGTTCTCAAGGATACCCTGTCCTTGCGGAAGACCAAATAAGGGGGACGAACAGAAAGAGCATGAAGTTCTGACCCTCTCCTGGCCGAGGTAATAGCGACAAGGAAGAGTGTTTTCCATGAAAGAAACTTCAGTGAACATGAAACAGCTGGCTCGAAGGGAGGAAGAATTAAGGATGTCAGCACTAGACTTAGGTCCCATTGAGGAGGAGGACTCCTAACAGGAGGTTTAAGGAGAAAAATCCCTTTTAGAAAAGCTCTACAAAGCTTGTGGGACATAATGTTGTGATCTGCAAACCCGATATGAAAGTTTGAGATAGCAGCCAACTGAACTTTGACCGTGGAAGATGAAGAGCCCGAGTGAAAGATTTCCGCTAAAAAATCCAAAACTGCATGAACGGGGCAGTAAAGAGATCTATATTCTTTGATTTAGCCCAAAAGGAGAAGCGTTTCCACTTGCTGGTGTAAATCCTTCTAGTAGAGGATTTAAGGGAAGCCACTATGATATCCCTAACCGGGTTAGAGATCATAGGAAGCCTGGCTAAGGAAGGAAGTGGAGCAACCAAGCTGTGAGGTTGAGAGAAGGAACAGACCGATGCAGGTGACCCGATTGGCGGATCAGAAGATCTGGCACTGGGTCCAGATGCCACGGCTGCACCAATAGGCGACGATGGAGGAACGGAAACCAAATCTGTCGAGGCCAATAGGGGGCAATGAGAATTATTTTGGCTCTCAAAACAGTGGCTTTCTGGAGTACTTGTGGAAAGGGAGGAAAGCCATAAAGAAGTCCCTGGGGCCAATCCTGGGTAAGAGCGTCTCTGGGGGGATGGCCTGGTAGTGGGAAGAGAGAGAAGAAGTCTGGGCATTTGCTGTTTTGGGGAGTAGCAAAAAGATCGCAACATGGGCGGCCCCATTCTAGAAAAATCTCTTCCACTATAGATTGTTTGAGAGACCACTCGTGAGGCATGAGAATAGCTCTGCTCAATCTGTCTGCTACAATGTTGGTTTTCCCAGGGATATGCGTTGCTACCAGAAACCGATGAGAGGAGATCGCCCATTGCCAAAGTCTGAGAGCTTCTCGACACAAGGGGTAGGACTTGGTTCCGCCCTGTTTGTTGATATACCATACTACAGACATGTTGTCCGTGTGAACTGCAATTGTTCCCAAGGGAAGAAAGTCGTTGAGGGCTTGCAACGTTAAAAGCACTGCTCTCATCTCTAGGACATTTATGTGCAGGTGGTATTCGAACGGTTGCCACGTCCCATGAACCATCCTGCCCTGATAATGACCCCCCCACCCGATCAGGGAGGCGTCCGTAGTGACTGTGGCTACCGGGGCCGGGGATACAAAGGGTCTGCCCTGATGAATCTGGGGAGAAGAAATCCACCAGGATAGGTGATTTTTGCAAGCTTGTGTCACCAGGATTTGGTGACGCATGGGAAGTTGTTGGTAAGACCACTGGGTGAATAACATCCATTGAAGAAGGCGCATGTAGAAACGGGCCAAGGAAAGAAGGGTAATGGCCGCTGCCATGAGGCCCAACACTTTCAGGACCAGTCTGGCTTGCACCTTTTTGCTGGCAAGGATGATCCGCACGTGACTTTGGATATCTGAGATTCTTTGGTCTGTGAGGGTTGCTGACATCCAATGCTGACATCCAAACAGTGTCTAATTTTGCACCTATAAAAATAATAGACTGGCAGGGCAACAAGGAGGATTTTTCGTAGTTTATCGAAATTCCTAACTGAGTGCAGAGATTTAGGGTGTAATCCCTGGCTTGGAGAAGTTGATGCCTGGTGGTGGCTGAAAGGAGCCAGTCGTCGAGATACGGAAACACCTGGAATCCTTGACGCCTCAGGTGAGCCGTGACCACTGCCATACATTTGGTGAACACTCTGAGGGCTGTAGTGAGACCAAAGGGCAGGGCTCTGAATTGAAAATGACTGGACCCCAGCCGAAAGCGGAGAAACCTTCTGGAGCGTCTGTGAATTTTTATGTGATAGTACGCATCCTGAAGGTCTATTGAGCACATCCAGTTGTCTTTGCCCAGGAAGGGCAAAATTGATTGAAGTGTGACCATTCGAAATCTCGTCTTCTTCACAGACTTGTCGAGTCTGCTGAGGTCCAATATTGGCCTCCAATCTCCCGTCTTTTTGGGGACCAAAAAGAACCTTGAGTAGATTCCGGGATCTGAATGGTCTGTAACTGGCTGAATGGCCCTTTTGTGAAGAAGCTTTGATACTTCTAATTTTGCGATTTCCCTTAGACCGGGTGGCACATCTGGAAGGGAATTTTTGTGAGTGAAGGGACTTTCCTCGAAAGGAATTTTGTAACCCTCGGATATAATCGACTGTACCCATCTGTCTTATGTGAGGGAATGCCAGGCTTGTGGGTACAGCGATAGTCTTCCCCCGACTGCCTCCAAGGATGGACAGTCGGGCAACACCTCAGGGATGCTGGAAGGGCTTGTCAGAGAGAGGCTCTCTGCTTCCCTGGTTTTGTGGACCCCCTCTGCCTCTAGGGCGGCGTCTGTTATTATTACCCCCTCTGCCTCTAGGGGTAAACTGACCACGTGTATCCGGCGTGACTCCTTGGGATTTACGGAACCACATTTTTCCGCCCTTCTGACCTTTGGGGTAGGGTCTAGAAGGGGTAGAAAAACGGACCCCTACGGCAGAAAGAGTCTTGCCGTCTTGCTCACACCTGGTCAATGTATCCTTCACTTGAGGGCCAAACAATGCTGACCCATCAAAGGGAGAGTTTGTGAAGGACGCTTTAAAGGGATCTGCAAAATTACAGAGCCGCATCCAGGATTGACGTCTAAGAGCCACTCCTGTACCTGCGGCTCTACTCGCTCCATCTGCTGCATACGAAATCAGCCGCATGGAGGAGTTAGCTATAGAATTAAGGATTCCTAGCTGAGAAGCAATTTTGTCCAGAGCCCCTGGAGCTGTAGGATCCTGTACTACTTCACCTATTTCTTTTAGGATGTCCCTTTGGAGTCTGTTGAAGTGACATAAATAATTCAGCGAACGCATGGCAAAGGTCACTGAGGAGAACATCCGCTTACCATACCTGTCCATGGTCCTAGAATCCTTGTTAGGAGGATGGACTGGTACGGAAGGATCTGCAAGTTCCTTCTTAGTGGCGGCCGCCACCACCATGGCATCAACAGGGACACCTTTTGTAAGGAATTGCTTTTCAGAAGGGGCTGTAATAAATTTAGACGGCCTCCTAGGAACTGGCTCTACAGAATCAGGAGCAGCCCAAGCCTTCCGAGCAATAACCTCCATCAGGGGGTCGAAAGGAGGAGACACCCAGGAGGTGGAGGGTCGACATCCAAACGCCTCTAGGTATACCGACTCATCCTCAGAGGGATTTGTGGAGGGCCAGTTTCCCCTCTGTTTTAGGAGTTCTAGGATGTCTGAAAAGGAGACATCCTCAGAGGGGGATCTTGGGGACCCCTCCGACTCATCTAAGTCGGTATCTGAGGTGGTAGACTCAGGGGAGTCCAGGTGCTTCCTCTTACAAGTACTCTTGCACGGAGGATCTCCTGACGGGTCAGGAGAATCCTCGGAAGAGGGGGGTTCTGCCCAGTGGGGAAACCTGAGGCGGTGGATCTCTCGGTCCGGGAGCAAGAGAGTGGGAAGAGATATCGACAGGCACCGTAGAGGGAGGAGCTAAGGGAATAGACTGCTGACTGAGCCCAGTGGACAGCACACTCTTCATCACCTCAAAGGCACCCCTCCCGTGGAGATCCGAGAGAACCCGTTCTGAAGAAACAGGGACTCCCGGGCCCACCGAAAGGGAAGGCTCCGAGGCAGATGTCGGAGCCGAGCTCACCAAGGCCGAGGCTCCAAGGGGAAGAGCGGGGTCGGACAAGGGTCCGATGCCACTCACCCCCTCGGAGGAGACCAGGGAAGCCTGGCCACCGAATCCCTCCAAGGAAGGTCTCGAGGAGAAGATAAGAGTAGATGCTGAAGGTGCAGAAGGGGGGAGGATCTGTCCTTCAGCCATAGCCGTAACTATTCCCGTAGACTCCAGCTCCAAACTCTGAGGCAGAGTCGAAGGAGGAACTTGAAGAGGGTGTGGACTAATATTCGTCTGTTGAGACGGACTATGCAGCATCTGGGCCAGTGCCTGTGATTTTAATAATCTACCTACCACCCTCTCTAAATCATGGTCTGATAACCTGGACGACCTAGATGATCGGCTCCGATGGCTCCGTTCCGAAAGAAGAGGTGAGGCCGGAGCCGACAGTATCGGTTCCAAGGAGGGGGACCTGGACCTCTTCCTCGAAGGAACCATCGGAGCCGAAGAACCCACAGATCCAGACGGAGCCGATAACTTTTCGGCTCCAAATGAAGGTTTCGATGAATCGGCTCCAGCCGGAGCCGATACAGGCATGGAAGTAATGGTGTCGGAGCGGTCGGCGCCAACACCGAAGCCTGAGCCACATGGTGGTCGGAGCCAGTCGGAGCCGACACCAAAGTGACCATAACAGTATCGGCACCGATAGCCATCGGTGCCGAGGATTTTGGCAAGTTAGGATCGGCTCCAGCCGGAGCCGATATCGACCCCAAAGGAGTCGGAGCCGAGGCCGCAGGCTTAGGAACAGAAGCCTGGGCCTTGGTAGACTTAGAAGTCTTGCTCGGAGCCGATTTGGCCGGAGAGCCCTCCGGTTTAAGGAGACCCCTTAATATCAGCTTATTTCTCCTCTCCTGCAGGACTCTCTGGCTATAGGAGTGACAAAGTGCACAGGAGTCCTGCAGGTGGAGAGGTCCCAGGCAGTATAAGCAAGAAGTGTGACCGTCTGTCAGAGACATCTTTTGACAGCACGAGTCACACTTCTTGAAGCCTGAGACCCTTTGTTCTTTGTACATGGTTGTAACACAAACAGTACACACACAGTCCCAATCAGACAATTAAAGGTTAAGGAATAAACAGTAATTAACCTCTCACACACACACCCTGACAGGGGGGGGATGGGAGGGAATAAAGGCCTGACTAAAAGGAAGGGGAAGGAAATATAAAGTTAGTCAGAAAAGGGTTCACAATTAACTAAAAAAAAAAAGGATTCTATAGAAAAGTGTTTTTTTTTGTATGATTGGGGCAACTACAAGTTTAAATATAAACACTTACCAGGAGCTGGCAAAAGGAGGACCTCATCAGCGAAGCGGCAAACGAGATCTGGGTACTTACCGCCTTGCATCATGGGATATGGGGCTGCCTCGAGCTGGTAAAAGTGACTCTCGAGCTTAGCAAGTGCCGAGTCGGAGCCGAGGATCGGCTCAGAACCCATCAAGCAAGAATGAAGGCGAGATTGACAACTTAACATCTTCAGTTATCAAACATTGCTGTTTCATACAAATAAAAACACCAAATACATACTAAATAAATAAATAAACTAACCTCAGGGTCTCTGTCAACCCAAAGTGGAACCAGCCATGCCAGACCCATGCGAGATGTTGCCTGCTCCTCTATATTATGATCGTATGGTAAGGACCAGAGGGATACCCAGTCCTGTAAGAAAAAAATACAAAGTAAGAAGATAAGATTAGCACTACATCAGTCAATGGTCCTTCTAAAATGCAGCTAAATGCATACAAAAAACATACACTCCTAAAAGCTCCCAAATAATTTTCTTTACAACACTCCCCCACCTGATGCTGTTCTCCCGACCACCTGTTTGCACCCCCTGCGTACCTCCAAATCTCTTTATAAGAAATTTCAGATGTTGCTTCAATAGAGGACTTACCAACTTCTAAGGAAGTTTTGCAATGAAATTTCTAGAACCCTGGTGAGGAAACAAGTAAGCAGCAGACTAAGAGCCAGAAGCCATCTCCCTGCAGCAGACGTTCATTCCAATCTCTACCTAGTTCCTAAACCAAGTCCTTGTTTCCTTACCCTAAAACTCAGACCCTCCTCCCTAAAGCTAAATTTTGCAATTGCCCCCAGCTCTAAAACTCTCCTCCCACTGCCTAAACCTAGGATTCCCTTTCTACTCCTTAAGCATAAAATTCCCTTCCCAATCTCTTAAATTAAAACCCCTCTGCCCTAATCTGCACTCTCACCTCTTCCCACTCTCTCCCCAGCTGCTTCCAACTAAGTCCATTAGAGAAGTTTTGTATTATGACTTATACTTTGGTCTGACAGTGGCCAGACTACTGTGATGTCCTTTTTCTTGAGCTTTCCAAGCTCAGATGTTTGCATCCAGACAAATTTCTACAATCTGTACCGGCTTTTTATAAAATCGTACATAACGCTTACATTTTTACATGTTGGTATGTTTATCCCTACATGATATGGGCCATTCTTGAGTCAATGAAATTACATCTGTGTAAGTAAACTTACCATAACAGAAGAGGTTTGAATAGATCACTGCTGCAGTAACCGAAGGTTTATGGGACATATCCTGCAGGACTGGACTAGTTGGCTAGTTTCCAAAGCTTTATGCACCTTCCACTCATTGTACCCACTGCGATGCACTGCAAAAGGGCAGCAGGATAAAATCAGTGGCTAGGTTACCAAAACTTCAGAGCTTTCTTGCTTAGGAACACGGAGGCTACAGCCCCGACAGCCATATATGTGCTACGAAAAAAAGAAAGCACATACATCCACACCCTGACTAAAGGGAAAATCCCAAAGAAGGGGGCTTAAGGAAGAGTGTGGCTAATGCAACATTAGCTATTCAGCCACATTCTGCTATGGTAAGTTTACTTATACAACTGTACTATGTTCATCATTAGGTCATTCTGCAAAAGGTTAAGTTATATGTGACAACAAGCAATATGGGAAAAGGAGGAGGAAGACCACCGACAATCTAGGAGCTCCTGGAAAACAATCCTAGCAAAACCTGCTCCGGACCTAGAAATAAATTTGTAGTCCTTGGTTAAAGTATTCCCAGATAAGCAAAATGCCAAAAGTAACCAAAGCCCTGGTAGAGTGGGCCCTGACTTTGCTTGGATTTTTTTATTATGGTGAGAATAAGAAAAAGCAAAAACATGGGACAACCATTTACGAGTTGTCTGTCTTTGCATTAATTGTCCTTTTTATTAATTTCATAGATCTTCTAAACAGATGATCAGCAACCCTGAAGGTTCATATCTTGCTAGTATAGTAAATGAGTTGCTTAAGGGAATCCAGAGTATGTAAGGGTCTTTTCCCCTTATTCTGGAAAGAAAACGGAGAGGAATAGCACGGCTCAAAGTAAACTCCCGAACAACCTTAGGCATAAAAGATTTTTTTTTTTTCTCAAAACTACCCCATCTTTGTGAAACCTGAAATAGTGATGAATCACCAATAGTAGTAACTCAGATTCCATTTGTAGATCAATATGTATCTATACCTTTAAGAAGATTTCCATAGGCTTGCACATGTGCATAAATACTGAGCACATGCAAGCCTGACTGCCATTTTGTAGGTAGCTGTTGAGATGTAAGCATGCATGTCTGTGTAGTCTGTCAATTAATTTCTATTTTGTATTGCTACTATCCATCCTGATGCATCTCTGTGTAATAAAGCATATAAAAGAACTACCCGCCAGTTCATCTTCCACAGCAAACCAAGACGAGTGACACCATTCATACAGAAGTCAGAGCAATGAGTAACACTGTTTTCCAAGTAAAGAACTTCAGTCAGCTTCATAAGCAGGTTCAGCAGTAAACAGTACAAGATCTTCTCAGTATACAAGTAGGAAAACCAACAGGGAGCCCTCTATCTTCTAGGTGAATGGATGTGTAAAATCCCTTTCAAAAACAGTTTCCCTTGAGGTACTGGGGGCAGGGATCCAATGGCAATCAAGCATTGATGGTCTAGAGATAAATCCTGAAAAAACAGTAAGAAGCCACAGGATAGAACCTCTCACACATACTGCAGAACCAAGGAGTCCGAGCCTCAAAAAGATCCTAGTTTTTGGTTTGGCACCAACCAGAAAACTTTTCCATTTACCTATATCTGATTTTCTAGTAGCATAGCCTCCTTTCATACCTGCTGCAAGTCCTCAGAAAAAGGAGGATAAAATGTATTACTGTTCTATCATCCAGGCAGTGACTTGAAAAAGTAAAATACTGTGATGTATCAAACAGCCCCTGCCCTACGTGAGTATGTCCATTCTGTGAGCAAACTTGGGGTAATTGCCCTTGGGCAAGTTCAAAAGAAGGTAGAATCCCAGTCACCTGGGTCAAAAGGGAGTCATCACAACTATCACTGCAAAGTCTTTTAGAATGTTTAGAAAAACCCTGGTTATTAGAGGAAAGGGTGTATAAGAATATAGGCACATTCCTGTTCACAGGAATGAAAAGACATTTGTCTTCCAGGTCTGTAAACAAACGTTCCTGGAACAGAATTCTTTAACTGCCTGTTGTAGCAGGATACAAAAAATATATATATACCTGAGGATCGCCCTAGAGATAGAAAGGATTCTTGTATATCTTACATTCATGATGGTCTGTCTTGGTTCTGCTCAGCATGTCTGCAATAATTATAATGCTGTGACTAAATGTATTTAGCCTTGAGGAACAGATTGTGTTGTGTTGCAAGATCCCAGGCTACCACAACTATTCTGCAGAGGAGGTAGAAAGTACAGTTGTGTACACTTACGATAAATATAGATGTTCGAATGCATTCACTGTTGCAGTTATCACACTTGGGTTATCCTGCCAGGGGTAGCCCTCAGTAGGTCCGAATACCAGAGGCTTAGTATTTATGCGTCGGTTGCTGTCGCTTCAGAACTGATGTCAGGTCATCAGGGGTATAAAAACAGGCAGCCGACACCATTACATCAGTTTTTCTTGCCCCAAATGTCAGAAGCCCCCAAACAGGGAGCTAAGTTATGGTGGAAATACACCACCAGTAAAAAGTAAATACCAATATCCCTGTAAGGAGTGAGGAAGAGAGAGAGAGACAAGGGGGCTTTAGGGTGGGAAACCAGGACTGCAACAGTGAATACACTCAAACATCTACATTTATGGTAAGTGTACACAACTGTACTATGTTCTTCATGTTTCACTGTTGCAGTCATCACACTTGAGTTGATTCCCAAAGCTGAAGAATGGGTGGAGGCAGTCAAGAAGAGTTGGGGCCTGAATTCGGAAAAGATAGGCAGGTAGTAATGATTGGTGAAGATATGAACAGAACTCCAAGTAGCAGCTTCCTCTGAGAAAGGCTGTAGAGGTTGAATTTGCCCTAGTGGAATGTGTTCTGACCCCCTGAGGGGGTGGTTTCCCATGGTGTTTGTAACAGAAATGGATACAGTGTGCTATCCATTTGGAGATAGTTTGTTTTGATATGGCCTTTCCCTCTGCCCCTGGTGCAAAGCTGACTAGTAACTGGTCAGATTTCCTAAAGGGCTTAGTCCTATCAAGGTAGAATCTGAGCTGTCTGTGCACATCTAAAGAGTGCAGAATTCTTTCTCCCTTATTTTGAGTATTAGGGAAAAAGGTAGGCAAATGGATAAATTGGTTGAGAGCCACACTGGACACCACTTTAGGCATAAAAGTTGGGCTAGTGCTGAGGGAGACGATGTCAGCATGAAAAATAATGAAGCGTTCCACAGCCATAAATGCTTGTAGCTCAGACACTCTTCTAGCTGAAGTGATGGCCAGAAGCAAGGCTGTTTTCCAAGAGAGGAATATTAACTCTGCTGACGCTGCAGGCTCAAAGGGGGCTAGCGTGAGCTTTTCCAACACAAGATTATGGTCCCAAGCAGGGGTGGGGGCTCTTCTTGGTGGCCTTAAATTGTTAGCCCCTCTCAGGAACTGATTGATGAGAGGGTGAGAGAACAGAGGTGGCTCAGTGCTGTAATAAGCAGAGATGGCAGAGGCATGGATTTTAGTGGAAGAGAAGGACAGGCCTCTGTGTAGTAGATCTGCTAGGTAATCCAGGATGAGAGGTAAGGAGGGCTGTGCTGTATCCGCTCCTTTAGTGTGAATCCAGGAACAATACCTTTTCCACTTATCAACATTGGATTTCCTTGTACTGGGTCGTCTGGCTTCAGGTATGACATCCAGTACCTGCTTACTTAGGCTGGCCACTGGAGGAGAATTCAAGGAATAAGCCAGGCTGCAAGGTTCTGGGTCTGCAATTGCGAATGCAAGATCTGTCCCTCTTGCTGAGTTAGGAGGGTTGGGATCTGGGGTAGGTGCCTTGGGGGCACTGGTGACAGACTGCGCAGTAGCGGGTACCAGTGTTGGCATGGCCAGTCTGGGACAATCAGGAATGTCTTTGGTCTTTCCTGCCTTATCTTGAGTAATACTCTTGTAAGAAGAGGCAGAGGGGGCAATGCAGAGCTAGAGAGGTTTGCCCAGTGGAAGGATAGGGCATCCACTTCCCAGGCCTTGCTGTGAGGTACCCTGGTGCAGAATATGCTGAGCTAGCGGTTGTAAGGGGAAGCAAATAGGTCCACCTTCGGGGTACCCCATTTCTGGGTCACAAGGCTGAAGGTGTTGTGATTTAATTGCCACTTGTGTGGGTCTAGGAGATTTCTGCTTAAGTTGTCTGCCAGAGAGTTTTGGTTGCCTGGCAGGAATTCAGCTTGCAGGTGAATATGCATGGCTGAGGCTGTGTTCCACAGGGTCATGGCTAGCCTGCAGAGTGGGTAAGAGTGGGTTCCCCCTGCTTGTTGATGTACCTCACTGTGGTGTTGTCTGTTTTGATCAGTAGGGGTCCTGGTGAGAGTAGGAATCTGAAAGCTGTCAGAGCGTGCTGAACAGCTAGCATCTCTTTTTGGTTGAAATGCAGATGAATTTGGTTTGGGCTCCAGTGGCCCTGAATGCACCTGTCTTCCAAATGTGCACCCCAGGCATAGTCTGATGTGTCTGTTGTTAGGGTCTGGGCAGTGTGGGGTTGTGTAAAGGGAAGTCCCTTGTTGTGGTTGCACACTGCTGCCCACCAAAGAAACTATTTCCTTAGACAAGGTATTATAGGTATGACAGTTTCCAGGTCCTGGGAATGTTGGCACCAAAGACTTTTTAAGTACCATTGAAGTTTCCTCATATGCAGTCTGGCATATGGAATTAATAGAATGCAGGAGACCATGAACCCTAGAGCCTGCATGATTTTCCTTATGGACAGCTGGGTTCTGGTGGCCATTTGAGTGAAGCAGCCTGTCAGATAGGCTTGTTTTTCTGGAGTAAGGAATGCCATCTGGGATGCTGTGTCCAAGCTTGCTCCCAGGAATCCAATTTTTTGACTGGGGACTAGTTTGGATTTCTTTTCATTGATAGTGTACCCCAGGGAGGTTAGAAGGTCCTTTACAAATGGCAGGTGCTGCAGCAGCTTTTCCTGACTGTCTGCCTGAATCAGGAAATCTTCCAAGTAAGGGTAAATGTGAATAATTGTCTGTCTGCAATAGGCAATGGCTGTAGCCAGGCATTTCGTGAAAACTCTGGGAGGAGTGGATAAGCCAAAGTGAAGTGCAGAGAACTGATAATGCATAGATCCTGCCATGAAATGTAGATATTTCCTGCAGGAGTCCCTGATTGGGATGTGCAGATAGGCCTCCTTTAGGTCTAGGGTGGCTAACCAGGCATCTTTGGACAGCATAAGGAGAAGCTGCTGTAGGGTGAGCATTCTGAATTTTGGTACCACCAGGAAGGTGTTTAGCATGGATAGATCTATGAGTGGGCTCCAGTTGCCCTCTTTTCTGGGTAGCAGGAAAAGTCTGGAATAAAAAGCTTGGCCTATCTGTTCTCCAGGAACAAGCTGAATTGCCCTTATGGAGGGCAGGGACTGAACTTGTTTTGTGCCTCTGCCCACTGGTTTGGAGGAAGGTCTTTGAACCCTTTTGGGGTAGGCAGCATGTGGAAATAAAATTTGTACCCCTGGGATACTATGTTGAGAACCCATCGATCGTTGATTATGGAGGTCCAGTTTTTTGCATGGTCAGCAAGTTTTCCTCCTAGAGGCAGGAGCAATTGGGGCAGAGGTGAGAAGTCGTTGTGAATTCTTTCCGTAAGGGGGTGGCTTAGCACTCCCTGCTTTAGAAGTGGAGGTATTCCATTGCTTAGATCTCTGCATACCCTGAGACTATAATCTGGGGGGGGGTCCGTTTCCCCTGGGTCTAGTTTGAGATGGCCTTGAGGGGGCTGGAAAATACCAATGTTTTAAGGGGCAATGCCTACTGAATCTTGGAGGCTGCACTTGCAAAAAATCTTTGACTGCCTGCATAGAATTAGCCTTTTCTTCCATATTGTTTAAAACCTCTTCTGCTTTGGTGCCAAACAGATTGTCCTTATTCAAAGGAGCGTCTAGTAATTTTGATTTGACATGGTCTGGCAAAGTCTACTCCTTAAGCCAGGCATGCCTTCTAAGTACAGAACCTGTGACTGCTACCCTGCAAGATACGTCTAGGGCGTCAAACCCACAGGGTATGCTTGCTGACTTGGCTTGCAGAATGCATAAGCTAATGTAATTCTTTATTTTCTGCACAGTCTGTAAAGGTAGATGATTTTTGCTTAATATGTTCCATAATATGTTGCTGGTATTTCAACATGTGAAACTGGCAATTCAATGCCCTAATGGTGAGAGTTGCAGAGGTGTATACTTTTTTACCCCATCTGTCTAAAGCTCAAGAATCGCTGTCTGAAGGGGTGGGATTCTTAGCTGTAGTGGCTTTTATTCCTTTAGGCCCTTGGGAAATAACCTCTGGGTCAGCAGTAGGATTTTTGAAAAGAAATTTGTGAGAGTCAGGGACTCTGTAGTACCTGTCTGGTTTCCTTAGATCAGAGGGTAAAGTATCAAGAGTTAGACTTTATTCCATAAAGACATCAGCCACAACGTCCAGAACAGGAGCGATAGCTAAAGGTCCATGTTGTGGCAAATCTAAAAATTCTCTGAGTCTCTTTATGGACGGAGGATAATCCTGGCATTCCCAGTGGAAATGCTCTCTTAAAATATGTAGGGTTTCACCAAAAGAAAAATCATCTGGAGGGGAAGCAGAGGGAATGGATTTCTCTGCATCTGAATCCTCATAAGCAGATAAAGGCATGTCTTCATATACAGAAACCTCAGAGTCGTCGGACTCCTGGTCAGTTAAAGCTGCTGGTGACAGGTCTCTTTTTCTCTTAGTAGGGGAAGGCTGGCTTCCCCTAATCAGCATGATCAGGTCTTTAAGCATTTGAGATTGTGGCAAGGAAGCAGGTGCTTGAGTTTGGGTTGTCGGTTTTTTAGGCGTAGCTCGTACTCTTGGCCCTAGAAACTCGGTAGCTTTAGACAAAACTGAAGACACGAAAGAAGTCATTGGTTTATGTTGAATATTGGTAATGCAAAGAATGTCCTTGGAAGCCGGTGCCTGCACAGTGGCTCCGGACCCATCCAAGGTAAAGACATCCGCAGGTTCCGTAGTCAAAGAAGAGTCTTGCGGCATACCGGACTCAATATGGGTCTCGGTAGAGACCTGTGAATCCATCGAAGCGGGCATCAGGGGCTGCAAAAGTGCCTCACTGAGTACCGGCGAACTGGCGGCTAGTTTAACGGAAGCATCTTCGGCAGTTTTGGACCTATGCAATCTGTCTCTGCCTTTATCCTTACGTTTTTTTCGGAAGATCAGTATTCGGATGGTTTACCAAAGCCATTTTGGAAAACGGAGACTGAGAGCAAAAATATTTAGCGACAATAAGGGCCTGACGATGAATAGTTCAGGTGTTGAACAAAGCACAAGACCAACAGTGAGGTACGTTGTGGTCTGGGCCTAAACAGGCGATGAAGTAAGAATGGAAATCTCGGTGTGGTATTTGCTTTCCACAGGTGAGACAATTGTTAACTTTTTCTGACATCTGTTAGAACAAGAAAAAAGGATCCCCAACTGGGTACTTAGCTTTTGAAGACTTCAGGATGATTCAATTTGGAAACGAAAACCCAGGTAGCCGCCGACCGGCACTCGTGTGAATTGCTTCTGCTTCGGGATCCTTGGCAAGAAAGACTGATGTAATGGTGTCAGATGCCTGTTTTTATACCCCTGACGACCTGACGTCAGTCTTGGAGTGACAGCAACCGATGCAGAAATACTAAGTCTCTGGTATTCGGGCCAACTGAGGGCTACATGCAGGCAGATAACCCAAGTGTGATGACTGCAACACTGAAACACGAAGAACATCTACTTAGCAGTGGTGACAAGTATTAAAGTACTGCAAAATAGGGGGAATCTCACAGATCAAGAAGAGGAGCAACTGCAGAATGCTAAACAGAAAATAAGGGATTACCTCGATAACATGCATGAGTTTAAAAAGATTGTTGTTAAGCAACTGTTTTTGATAATAACCCTAGAGCACAAAAACTTTTAGCACGACGACTTAGGCAACAGAAAATGGAAAGGGCTGTCACCAAGCGTAGGGAGCTTATAACAAGGAAGACAACAAGCGATCCTGTAGAAGAACTGGAAATGCTCTGAAAATTCTATGGAAGTCTGTATAAAACAGAGAAATATGGAAATCAAGAAAATGTACAGATGGAAATGTTAATGGAAGAATAAAATATGCCAAGGCTTGAGGTACAGGAAGCTCAATTACTAACAGTGAGATAAGATAAAAATGGTGATGTATAACCAATCTACCGGAAACTCCCCAAGAATAAATGGTATTGGAAGCTAGGAGGGAAAAAACTGATAAAGATCTGGAAGGTTTTGTTTAACAATATTTTAAGAGGATGAGAAGTACCAACATCTTGGAAGAAAGCAGTAGTGGCTGTAATACCTAAAGTGGGTAAAGATCCATCAGATCCAGGTTCATACAGGCCCATCTCCATACTAAATCATGATTATAAAGTGTTTATCTCTATAATGACAAAAAGAATGGCAAATGTGATGCCAAAATTGAAAGATATACAACAATGTGGTTTTGTGGAGGGGAGGCAAATATTTGAGAACATTAACAGAACAGTGATGATCTAGGGGGAAGAAGAATGTAAGAAAATACCATTGTTGGTAGGTCTTGATGCAGAGAAAGCATTTGACAGAGTGAGTTCGGACTTTATGAGCAGAGCAATGGAAGCATTTGCATTCCCTGAAAAAATTATATGGTTGATCAAGAGGATATATGAGGGATCTGAGGTGAAAATTAAAGTGGGTGGGGTCTTCTCTGATAATCTTTGAGCAGAGGATCTAGGCAGGCGTGTCCTCTCTTCCTCTTTGTTGTTTCCATTATATTTAGAACCATTAGCAAAGAAAACAAGGGACTCAGAAATTCAAGGATATAACTGTCATGGTAGTCAAGAAAAGATGACTCTATTTGCAGATGACATTATTTTATACCTGACAAAACCAGAAAGGGACATTACAGTGCTGTGGAACATACTGAGACAATTTCAAATCATTTAGGGATACAAAATTAATGAAGCCAAAACAAAAGCAATAGTGATAAATTATGGATCCACATATGAATTGGTTCAGCAATATCCATACTTATGGGGACATGATAAAATGAAATACTTAGGAATATGGATTAAAAATAATATCGATGTGGTAGCTTAGGATATGTGGGAAGAGACCAAACAAAAGATAATACAAAATGGAGAAAATGGATGCTCTGTTATATGGATATTGATAGTAAGATAGCACCTAAAATGTTTTTGTCCCTTTAGACTTATAGACATATTTTTATCAACCAGAAGAGAATTTGCGTCTAGTAATTAATAAAGAGTTGAAGGATTTTATCTGAGAGGGGCAGACGGCAAGAGTCAAGTGGGATAAGCTTATTATTCCAACAGAAAAGGGCGGATTGGGATTATCCGCTTTGAAGGGGTATTAAAGAGCAAAACAGTTAAGGCTCCTATACATAACACAAGCAGAAAACTATAACTCAAACTGGAAAGAGGTGATGAATAAACAGGGGGGAAAGTTCAAGTAAAAGGGAGAGACTGAGACTTTAGATGCAAACCTATAAGGAGAACAATAATCTATACAGAATATCATATTAAAAAAACAGCAGAAGGTGTTCTAAGAACTAAGCCAATACTGGAATGGAGAAAGGAGATTCTGCCAATAGAGGTGACTGCAATTAGGGATACAGACAATAGGCAAGAGGGGGCAGGAGTATATTGGAGAAAACTGGCAAAGAAACCAAGGTATTTGGAGCAAATAACTAGACAGGGAAAGGTAATAGAATGGGAAGATGCTAAGAACTTACTTGGACTGCAGGTGAAAAATTGCCTTTCATATCAAGGACTGCTATCAAAGTACAGGCAAAGAGAAAGAAATGGGGGGGGGGTTCTTAACAAAAGACCATCACTTCACATTGAGCTAATCGAAGAACATCATTTCACACTGAGCTAATCGAAGGAAGGACACTGAGCAAACTCGGAACTATAATATATAACATTAAGTATCTTGTTTTTTGCTTATTTTGTTCTTTATTTCTTTGTTAATTATAGCACTTTGTGTACTGTTATTTTTCTAGCTAGTTTCACTGTGTGTGAGATATTAACTGGAAATTGTCCACTTTTATTAAGCATCTGTTGGGTTGTTTGATTCTGATAACTTGTTTGCAGTTAAAAGCTTTCTCTAGAGGCTCCTTTAGCTTTTTAAAACTTTCGTTTAAAGGCTCACTGCTGCTTTTCTGCTGTGAGAAACATTTCTGCAGTTTGTTTCTAAGTAGTGGGGATATTTGTAGCATTTCCATATTCAGGCTTGTATTTGGGCCTAGTGTTTGTGGAGGCGGTGTGTCTGAGCACATATTCAGGGAAATCTTGGTTTAGCCAAAGCCATCAGGCATTTCAGTGAGAGAGAATTGTTTAAGGTCATTGGCTGACTGAGGTCACCTGGACTACAGCTTAGACTAAGCACCTCATTGGTTCTTTTGAGCTTTTTTCTTAAAAGTTGTCTCAGGTTTCAACTTTCTGTTACCTAAGAAGTTAAGTTGTGAGTGTTTCTGCCATTTCACACTGAGCTAATCGAAGGAAGGACACTGAGCAAACTCGGAACTATAATATATAACATTACGTATCCTGCTTTTTGCGTATTTTGTTCTTTATTTCTTTGTTAATTATAGCACTTTGTGTACTGTATATTTTTCTAGCTAGTTTCACTGTGTGTGAGGTATTAACTGGAAATTGTCCACTTTTATTAAGCATCTGTTGGGTTGTTTGTTTCTGATAACTTGTTGCAGTTAAAACTCTTTTTCTAGAGCTGTTTAAAACTTTAATTTAAAGGCTCACTGCTGCTTTTCTGCTGTGAGAAACATTTCTGCAGTTTGTTTCCCACCATCCCTCCCTGTTGGTATGGTGTTTTTATAGTTGGTGGCTTTGCAGTTGCCCGCCCCTAGTGTAAATTTGATCTGGGACCCTCCTCCCAGTCTAGTGTCATTACCTCATTCTACCCAGTGCAGGGAGAACATATGAGAAGGCCAATCAGCTTAGTTTCTGCTACTCCTTTCTCTCTTTCCACTAACAAAAAAAAAAAGAAAAAAAAAATTTTCTAAGCTTGTTTCCTGCCTTTCCTGTGCATAGTCTAGCCTGGATATAGATTTGCTGTGTCCAGGACTATTTGTAGCCTTCTAGGCCCCCAAGCCTTTCTGTGTTGGAGGGAAGCCTTCTAGCTTAATTTTGTTTCTTAGAACTAGCCAGTTTTTTGTTTCAGCACTTGTTCAGAACTTATTGTAAGCAGTAAATAAGCTACAAATTACTACAGCACTCAACTTTCCTCACTGTCTAGAGGAAAACAGTTTCTAGTACTTAACAAATACGCACCTATTCAGGCATGTCTAAGGGTCAGCTCCCAGTGTTTTCTCCTGTCTACCTGATGAATCTGGGCATCTTGGGGCAATGCAGTAATTGTCTCATGTACACAGACAACCCTCTCCTCCTACCACCCAACACTACAACCTGTGAGAGATGTACTTATATATTAAACTGGAAGCAAAGCTCTCTTCACCCAAGACTGGACTAGACAGTGAAGAGGGGAAGGTAAACACTCGCACCACACCACACTCAGCACATAGTCCCTCAAAACCTACACCACCAAAACACACACATGGAAACACAAAACACACACCTACATTCGCGGAGGCTCTCAGTAAAAACCTGCCCAAGCAACAGGGACCTCCAAAGCAGAAACACAAGCAACCTCCACCCCCCCAACACAACCCAAATGACACATAGCCCACAAACTCAGTGTGCCACTCAACCACAGCCCATAAGGCATAACAACGTACCCAACACTCTATTCATAGGTGACTCTATAGTCAGGCACACTGATGTTCCACTCACCAGGCTAAACAAGGAGAAAGTTACTGTCAGCTGCCTGTCGGGTGCCAGGATCCGCCACATAATGCATGCACTCAGGTCACTCCAGAACAAGTACAAATATGACTCTGTCATTGTCCATGTTGGTGTGAATGACCTGAGATGTACCTCCTTGGACTACATGAAAAGGGACATGAAGGAGCTGTCCAAACTTGTAGCCCAGGCAGGTATGACCCTAGCCCTGAGTAGCATCCTGCCATCACCCAGAATGATACCACAGTACAAGGACAAAATGATTGACTTCAACAATTGGCTAAGCTTGTGGTGTCATTCTAAGGGGATCCAGTATCTGTCTGCCTGGGATGACATGATCAACAAGCCATGATGCTTTGCCAGAAATGGCCTGCACCTGTCGTCCCTGGGATTCCGGATACTGGCTAAGGCTCTAGCCACCCCTATAGTGCCTTTTTTAGGCAAGGTTCAAATGACAAATTCACCACCCTAACAGGTACAGGCAAGAAGAATCTGAGGGTATTGCTACTCAATGCTAGAAGTCTAAACCTCAAAATGCACTCTCTCGAGGCACTCCTTAAAATGGAGAACATCGACATCTGTGCAGTGACAGAGACCTGGTTCAAGGCTCCAGAGAATACCCCTGCATTACCAGGCTATAATTCATACTACACCTTTCGGCCACCTAACCTGGACCGAAACACTAAAGGCGGAGGCGTGTCCATATTCATTAAGGATATCCACACCTCCAGGCTAGTTGCTCAGCATAATGCATCTGAAATTATCCAAGTGCAACTAACTCTGGGCAAGACCGCAATCCAAATTGTAGCTTGCTACAGATCCCCCACCATGCCCCAAGGATTCCCACTCCTCATTTCTTAATACACTGGAAAATATTAGAGCACAACCTAACACCCTAATAATGAGCGATTTCAACTACCCTACCATTAACTGGGAAAACTACTCATGTACCAACTCTTGTGCTCAACGTTTTCTGGAATTCATAAATTCCAATGCCATGGATCAACTTATCCACACCTCCACCAGGGGCAGCAATATCCTAGACCTGGTTATTACCAACATGGGCAAGCGGTGCTCCACACCAGAGGTCAATTCCTCGTTGGTCAGATCTGACCACAAGCTAATCACCCTAGACATCCACATCCCTCCCCCACCCCCCATTAGGGAAACCACAGTAAAAAATTTCTCCAAAGCCAACTTCATGCTTCTTAAGACAGAAGTGGCAAACTTCACGACACCCATGTTGACGGATAATAGAGGTATGACTGCTGAATCCTACACAAATGCACTTTATAAGCACTTACACGAGTGCATGGATCGTGCAATCCCTAACAGAACCAAGATGCTATCCTCCAAAAAAAGGAAGCCAATCTGGTGGTCCCCTGCCATAAACAAACTCTACAACAGAAGAAAGAAACTGTTGCAAAAAAGAGTAAAATCCCATGATTGGAGAAACTCCCTGGTCAGCCTCAGTAAGAAGCTGATATCCCTCATAAAATCCTCCAAAGCTAGTTATGAAAACAAAATCGCCACTGACTCTAAAGACAACCACAAAACATTCCATAGCTATGTCAAGAATCTCAATGGCAACACTCAGATCTGCTCTGAGTTACAGCACAATGGCACTAAATATACAGAACCAACTGATATTGCCAACATCCTGGCAGATAGGTTCAGTGCTAACTTTACCCCTCTGTCATCCCCTAAAGAGCCAATCTCTATACCAGAAGAATGCAAAGTTCCTGTAATCACGGCTGCACAGGTAAAAAAACACGCTATCCAAAGCCAAGAACACAGCATCCATGGGACCTGACGACATCCCAGGCTGTGTTCTACATGAACTACAGAACGAACTGGCACCCCACCTAAGTACCATGTTCAATCATAGCCTCACCTCAGGCTATGTGCCCACTGAACGGCGCACATCAACAGTTATCCCACTCTACAAAGGGGGAGCCACCACAGACCCCGGAAACTACCGCCCTTAGCCTAACGAGCCTGGTCTGCAAGGCTATGGAGCGTATCATCATGGAACTTATAAACAATGACATTGGTAATCTCCAAACTCAGGACCCACCCAGTTCGGGTTTGTAAAAGGCAGATCATGTCTCCTAAACCTGATAGACTTCTTTGAAGAAGTCACCAAAGCTGTAGATGAGGGTAAAGTGGTTCACACAGCCTATCTAGACCTCGCCAAGGCTTTCAACACCATCCCCCACTCTGGAATTATAGATAAACTCACTTAACTAGGTATAAATCCCTATGTCACAAGATGGGTTGCCAACTGGCTCACTGACAGAACCCACACTGTGAAAGTAGCAGACTCCAAATCCAACTTCAGACCAGTGACAAGTGGAGTACCACAGGGTTCAGTCCTGGGTCCTCTCCTGTTTGGTATCTACTTCTCTGAAGTACAGACCAACACAGAAGGTCTTTGGCTAATGAAGTTCACAGATGACTCCAAACTAGGAGCCATAATCAAAACTCCAAAAGATGTGGACATCCTACAAAAAGGCCTCGCTGAGACAGATGTCTGTTGTCAAAGCCATGGCCTCAAGCTCAATGCCAAAAAGTGCATTGTCATCCCTTTTGGTAAAAACTCAGTACCCATGAGCTACCACATAGGTGGTAGTCTACATAACACCGAAAGTGTGATAAGAGACCTTGGGACACAGGTGGACAGTAGCCTCTCTTTTGATAATCACATTGCCACAGTAGTCAGGAAATCCTTCTATGTGGCACACCTCATCACAAAAGGTTTCTCATCTAGGAAAAAAGAGGTCATTGTTCCCCTCTACTCGTCACTCATTAGACCCATTATAGAGTACAATGCCCCTTTTGGTATGTACCTCACAAGACATCTAGAACAACTGGAAAGGCCACAGAAATACCTCACAAAGAGGATTACCGGCCACAATGAGATGCCCTATGCCGACCGTCTCAAAAAACTGCAGCTTTACTCCGTTGCATATCGACTACTCAGAGGCGATCTCTGCCTAACACACAAAGCTATGTCAAACCCAGAGCTTTAAGACATGCTCCACTTAAAGACATCTCAATCCCTAAGAGCTACACGCTCTAGGGCCCTAAACCTTGTCACCACAATAAACAGAACATGCTGGAGGGATAGATTCCTTTCCCAGAGACTTCCCATACTCTGGAACAAACTACCTATCTATATCAAACAAAGCTCCTCATTAGCATTCTTCAAGAAAAATCTTGATGATTGATGGGAGATAGGAAATTCACCCCGGGGATCACTTCTGTGGCTCTGCTCGACAGTGGCACAGGAAAATAATTTTCTTGGGTGGCGAAAGCCAGGGTACATTTGGCTAGGCTTATATAGGCCCTATGGCCAATAGCCTAGTACCTACCTATGAACTGGTAGAGTTCTTAGTAGCATCTAGAATAGAAGTGGCCATTAAGAAAGGAATAACTAGTAGAGAATATAAATATTGCATGATAACCATAAGAATCAATCAGAAGAGGTTAGGAAGAAAGACTGGATAAGGAATTTACAAAGAAATAATGGGGAATATATGTATATCTTCCAAATATGCAAAAAATCTAGAACATTTAGGATCTTTGCCTGGACGTGTTTACATAGATATTTTTATACCCCAAGCAGGCTCCAAAGAATATTTCCTCAGGTAGACAGCAAATGTTGGAGATGGAATGAAGAAGAGAGGTAACTGGGAATATATTTTCTGGGAGTGTAATGAGTTGGCTGACTTTAAAGATTCCTTGCAGAATGCTCTGTCAGAGATGTTGGGTGAGCAAATTGGAGTGACTAGGGAAATGATTTTTTGGGCTAAGATAGAGAGTTGGAATTGCCTAGACATAGTAAGGCCTTGCTGAGTCTAACTATGATGGCTGCCAAAAAAAGCAATTACTAGAAAATGGAAATCAAAGTCTAAACCAACTTTACTAGAAGTAACAAAGATAGTGACAAGAGACAGAACAACTGGAATTGGGATCTTTAGAAAAGGGTAGGAGTAAATTACACAGGAAAAAATGGAAAACATGGAACCACTACATGCAGAAGAGGAACAATGTTTAAAAGAAGGCAGGATCTGAATAAGCTATGCAATGGTTGACTGACAAAGACTGGATATATTAAAAGTGATGTATAATGTTTGCAGCTACAGTTGCGTTGGCATAGTTTGTAAGGCATAATGTTTGCAACTGAGATTGTGCTGCTATGATTTATTTTCATTTATGTAAATGTAAGATTGCCTGTGTCACACATGATAATTTAATGTTTCTTGTATTAAAAAAAAAAATACCATCCCAAACTAAATTTTGGTGTCTTGTTATCTGAAGCCATACTGACAGTGCGGTTGCCAGACTTAGACCATAACCAAATATAATCTCTCTTGGTATATACCCCTGCATTAGCAAAGAGAAGCATCAAGAAGATATGCTCAGATTTTGTTAATGAAATAATGTCAATTTTTACACTTGCACTTCTTTACACAGTAGCAACATAATCCCAATTGTATGACTTCCTTTCCTCAGATGGTTTCCTTTCACTTGTGAAAAGTGCCTTCCTTTGCCAATTTCACGATCCACTACCAGGCAGTGTGTCCCTCCCAACTGTCAGACAGGGGTGTACACACCTTGTATGCTTATCATCTTCAGCAGATAAATGGAAAAGAAAAAGCAAAATTAATCAATACAGAAAAGCAGCTCCAAAGATATTTGAAAATTTCACAATAGAAAAAAAATAAGAAAATAAAGAGGAAAGTAGAAGAGCAGATTAGTAATGGAGAAGTAAAACAAATGGAAACTGAAATTATAGATTAATTGTGAAGTGAATAATTTAGTGTAGAAAATCCAGCACAAGTATTATTATAGTGTGATGGAACAATGAGTCCCCAGATTAAAGAGTGAGAGGGGAGAGGAAGGCATGGTGATGACCTGAAGCCTTCTGTAGGAGACTGGTAAAAATGTTCAGTTGAAATTGCACAGAAAGGGAATTACCAAATATGGCCAACTCTGAAGAAGGCAAAGTTGAAGCATGATGGGCCAATGAGTTCCTATACGAAGGAGCAACAGATGAAGCAGGGTGTATCTAAAGAAGCTATGTCACAGGAAGATGTTGTGGAACTTTCTCTAGAATACCCCATAGGAAATTGAGCAAAGAAGGTTCTCTCAATCATGCAGAAAATTATCTAAGGGAAGAGCTGCTTGATTAAATAGTGACAGATTCATTTATATTGATTAAATGAATAGATTACAGAAAGTAAACAAAACCAAAATGTTATAAGTTTGTTAAAAGAGATGAACACAGTAATTAGGACAATTAACAGAAATTCTTGTGATACAACAGAAATAGGATATATTTACACTGAAGCTAAATAAACAGATAAAAGTCTTACCTAAAATATAGATTATTAAGGGAAAGATAGGAAGAAATAAAATGCCACCATGGAAGCAATGAAGAGAGAAAAAACTATAAAGCAATTAAGACAAGAAGGATCAGGGTATTAAAATAGCAAGGAGTATTCTAAGAACCAAACCAGCAAGAGAATGGAGAAAAGAGATTTTGCAGAAAGGGATGAGTGTGGTCAGGAATACAGATAATAGGCAAGACAGGGCTGGATTTTATTGGAGAAAACTGGCAAAGGAACCAAGGTATTGGGAGCAAATAACTACAAAGGGGAAAGGTAACAGAATGGGAAGAGGCCAAGAATTTATTTGGACTGCAGGTTAGAGATTACCTTCCCTATCAATGATTGATATCAGAGTATAGGCAACGAGAAAGAAACTGGGGGCTCCTAAATGAAAGACCAGCAATGGTATCGTTTTTAATAGAATCTAAAACAGAAGTTGCCATAAAAAAGGAATAATTAGTAAAGCATATAAAATACTGCATGATATAACAATCAATCAGAGGAGCTCAGAAAAGATTGGGAAGACAGACTGGATAAGCAATTCATAAAGAGACAATGGAGGGATATATGTATATCTCCCAAATATGTAACAGTCTAGAAGTTTTAGGATCTTTGCCTGGAAGTGTTTACATAAGTATTTTTATACTCCAAGTTTATTCCAAAGAATTTTTCCTCAGGTAAACGTTGGAGGTGTGACTGCCAAAGAAAGAGATAGCTGGGAAGATACTTTTTGAGAGTGTAGTGAGCTGGCAGACTTTAGGGATTTCCTGCAGATCGCTCTGTCAGAAATGCTGGGTGAGGAAACTGGACTGACTGGGGAGATAATTTTTTTGAGTTATGCTACAGAATCGGAATTGCCTAGACATAGTAAAACCTTGCTGAATCTAATTACGATGGCTGCCAAAAAAGCAATCACTAGAAAATGGAAATCAAAGTCTAGACCAACTTTACTAGAAGCAGTGAATATAATAACAAAGATAAAACAACTGGAATTGGGAAGTTTAGAAAAGGGAAGGGGCAAACTACATAGGAAAAAATAGTAATTGTTGGAACAATATATATGCACAGCAGGAACAAAGTTTAAGAGGCAGGATTTAAACCATATAAAGCCATATAAAGCTCAACTGACAATGGCTGGATGGTTTATAAGTGATGTATAATGTTTGCATCTACAATTGTTTCAGTGGTGTCTGTGATGTAAACTGTTTGCAACTAAAGCTGTATCATTTTTTATGTTTTTCATTTATATAAATGTAAGGTTGTCTTTGTCATATGTGAACATTTAATAAAGATGTTTGGAAGGGAAAAAAAGAAGCATTGGGGCATTGCCAAGATGGTGGACAGTTAGCACACGTTTTAGCTCCAAACAAAAAAAAAATCTCAAATAGAACATTTCAAACCTTGATGGACTTATAGTTGAACATCTGCTGAAAGATTTACTACAAAAATAAAAAGTCTGAAATTCTTTTAATGGCTTTTTCCAGTCAAGAAAACTAGAAAAAAACTAACTGTCTCAGAATAAGCCACTCTAAGCCCAGTGTACAGGACAGTACTGTGAAAAAAGACATACAGGCTATACTAAGCAACATCACTGAGTTAACTGTAAAGATGGATAGATTAGGAAAGCAAAAAATGACAATTTGAAAGAGGAATGTAAATATCTCAAACAATAATCATCACAAATCTTGAGTACAGAAGAGGCAATGTTTGATTTTGATGGAAGATTACTTGAAAATGAGAACACACAGAATTTCTTCTGAAACAAAATTTATTCTAAGATAAAACAGAAGACTTATAGAACAGACCTAGAAGGAATAACATCAGGATTTATGGGATTCCTGAAAGAGAAGAGGGAGACAGTATAACTCTGAACCTGCTTCAAAGCTTTTTCTTTGGCATCAAAAAGGGCATATATATCACTTTCCAACTCATCCTTAAAAAAACACCTTTCAGCAAGGTCAGTGATCATAAGATTTTTCTCAAGTCAAAATAAGGATTTAGTCTTGAAAGTTGCATGGGCTAATTATCCAGTTAAAATTAAAGGAAATACTGTAAGATTTGACAACGAATATTCTACATTAGTAATGTCCAAGAGAAAAGCATGTGTGCCACTTGTTAAAAGCTTAAGGAAAGACAATATTAAAGCACAAATCTTGTTTCCATTAAGAATAAAGATTAACCTTCCAGAAGATAAGAAGATTTTAACACCTTGGAAGATGCAATGGACATTATAAAGAAAAATAAAATCCTAGAAAAAAACAGAAGAAATGGACTGGAATCTATCAACTTCTCTGAAGAGAAATGCAACACGAGATGGTTGGCTGATCAGACAAAAACAGTAAAAAAAAAAAAATGAAGGACAAATGAAAATCTATGTATTTCATGGTTATGAATTTTTATTAATTTAAACAAGTGCTTAAATACTTATGAACAGGTGCTGCATATTACTTTTTACAAGTTAAATCATATATTTCTTTCTTTCCTCACTTCAAATGGTTACTAGTTCCCTTTTTAAAATGTTTGAGTATGATTCTTTTAGCTATATATATGAAATTAAAGCCACTTATTTTCACTCAGAGTTTGAAAGGTTAAATTATTCATCTTATTAAAAGCTAATCATTATTATGATGCAATGTATGGTAGGTGGCATACTTTCTGATATCTAGGCATAGCTGAGTAATGTACTATTAAATATAAGGCATGTTAAATTACCTTCTGGGTTCTTAAAATGGTCCAGTACTGTGCTACTGATAATATACTTGATATGCAATAGCTCTCAGGAAAGATATGCTATATTATAAACAAAGTATGAAAATTATAGATTTTTACATACATAAAAGTTACTATTGAAATTATATCAAATAATTAGAGCAACACTCACAATTTTACAAGTTAAACCTGGATCACACATAACTGTCACTCTTTTAATGCAAGTTTATATGTCTGTCTCCATTACAAATGGCAGTCTGTTTTTTATTAACCATCTTATACAATGCTGCTTGCGTAATCAATAAATGTTATTTTTTGAGTGCAATTTTTTGGTAGTTGGGACACTTTGATATGTTTTTTGTTGCTTTTTTTGGTGGTTTGGGGGATTGGATTCACTTGTGGGCATTCTTGTGTGAGTTGCATCTGATGGATTGCTCATTTTCAAGCCCTTAGCTTAAAAAAACAGCTTGAAACAATTTAGTCATGAGCACTTTTGTGATGCTGTGGGAGTTCTGAAAATTCTAAGAACTGTCTACGTTACTTCTTCCTGTGTAAAAGTAAATAATCATAATATTTTGAATCATATGTTAAGATGTCAATAAATACAAGTTAGATAATAAGCAAAAGACGGTGAAATGCATTCTAAACCACTGTCAGTTATTATACAGTTCTGAATGCTAGATACTGATAGTATACTTGACATGCTGCAGCACCCACAAAAGTTGCACTATATTATAAACCAAATATAAAAATATAGTTTGTTACATATATACAAGTTAATACTGGCATGTTATCAAATAATCAGAGTAACATTCACACTTTTACAAGTTAAACCTGGATCACACATATCTGTCATTCTTTTAATTCAAGTTTATATGTTATGTCTCCCTTAAAAAATGACAGTCTGCGTTATATTAAACATCTGTACAAATAGTGCTTACTGAATCATTAAATGTTATTTCTTTAAATATAATAGCCTTTTTAGTGGTCAACATACATTGAAATGTTTTTTGTTGTTTTTTTTAATGGTCTGGAAGGGTTTGGGGGATTGCTGTGTAGAGCAGAAATAGCTTGGATTCACTCGTGAATGTCTGTGTGTGAATTGTAACTGATATACTGTTCACTTGTAAGCCCTTGTCATGAGATCTAGCTTGAAGCAGCTTAATTAGAATCATGAGCACTTTTGTGATGCTGCAGGAGTTCTACAATTCTAAGAAATGTCCAGGTTACTTCTTCCTGTCCAAAAGTAAATAATCATAACATTCTGAATCATATGCTAAGATGTCAATGAATACAAGTTATATAATAAGCAAAAGACAGTGAATTCCATTCTAAATCACTGTCAGTTATTAAATAGTTCTGAATGCTTGATACAGATAGTATACTTGACATGCAATAGCACCCATGAAAGTTATACTATGCTATAAACAAAATGTAAAAATATAGTTTCTTATGTATATAAAACATATTATTGTAATGTTATTAAATAGAGTAACATCCACATTTTTACAAATTAAACCTGGATAACACATAACTGTCATTCTTTTAATGCAAGTTTATATTCTAGGTCTCCTTTAAAAACTGACAGTCTGCTTTATAGTAAACATCCAATACAAACAGTGCTAATTGAATCATTAAAAGTTGTTTCTTTAAATACAAAAACATTTTAGTGGTTAACATACTTTGAATTTTTTTTTATTGTTTTTTTTTTAGTGATTTGGAAGGGTTTGTGGGATTTATGTATAAAGTAGAGGTGGCTTGGATTCACTCGTAAGTGTTTTTGTGTGAAATGAAGCTCAACTGTTCATTTGCAAACCCTTGTCATGAGAACCAGCTTGAAGCAGCTTAATTAGAATCATGAGCTCACTTGTCCACTATCCAGGTTACTCTTTCCTGTCTTAAAGCAAATAATCATAATATTTTGAATCATATGCTAAGATGTCAATGAATACAAGTTAGATGAGCAAATGACAGTGAATTGCATTCTAAACCACTGTCAATTTTTAAATAGTTTTGAATGCTTGCAGTATACCAGAAGGGCAGTTTACATACTAGCTTATAGAATGGCACTTCTGATAAAACCTGGGAATACAATAATAGTACAACACATAGTATACAAACAAACAGAAAGAGGTCAGAATAAGTAAATATGTATATAGTTAAATATATAAAGATGTCTACAAGGGTGGGAAGCTGGCATAGTAAAAATGTTCACCTTATAGGCAGAAGGTATAGTGTTTGATTCTCACACAAGATAATTGTGTGGTCTTGGGATGGCCCACAAGGATAGTTAGCCTGGAACTAATTTATGAACTTATGATCCTAAGTACAATTTTACATAGAGTAAATGAAATAGAACAAATATAAACTAATTTGACCAATAAATTAATAAATATGAAAATAACAACCAACTTCCTCCCTATAGTAGAGCAGGGAGATAATGTGAGGTACAGGGAAAGATGATTTTAGAGGCATTCTGTTTGATCAACTTATAATAAAGATTCTGAACATCTGTTTAACTTTTCTTATTCATAATAACTTACCGATTGGCTTTTTTATGATGATGCATACTAAAAATGTGACACTGTAATATGAATCAGAAGTATGAGCTAAGCTTTGTTAATTTAATGGAGAGTTTGAGAGGTAGCATGTGCATCTTTTCCAACAAACTAGGAATACTTTATTCCACTGCAGAATGTTTTAGGGTTATATCATGAAAGCCGCTGTGGTGCAGCGGTAGCGTTGTCGGCTCACAGCAAAAGGTTCTCTCGTTCGATTCTCGGCTGGAGCGCCTTCTGTGTGGAGTCTGCATGTCCTCCCCGCAGTCGAGTGGCATTAGAAAGACATGCGTGAATGGGCGTGCCTTCGTTGAAGGTTGGGCGTCAGGCTAGCTCCTCGGCACCATAAAAATCGACTGCCAATCATTAGTGGACTGGAGTTCCGCTGTGGCGACCCCTAACAGGGAAAAGCCAAAAGAAAAACAACATATATAAACTACCTAATAAGTTCTGTACACTAATGCAGTTTCATCACGCCTGTGTTTTTTCTCTCTAATATAAATGTAAATGTCTGATTTTAAATGCATATCTATTGATATTAATGGATTGAGTAATCCAGTAAAGTGGCGAGTCTGTTCAAAATACTTGCAATTACATAAAGTTCAAATAGTACTTCTACATGAAACACATTTACTTAATAAAGATGTAAATAAACTTTCATTAAAGATTTATTTAGTTTTTAGCATGTTCTGGTTTTCGAGCTAAAAGGAGGGGCATCCTCATTTTATGGAAGAACTCACCAGTAATGCCTAAAGCAAAAGGCATCTATGTTGATAAAAATGGTATGTTAAGCATCATTATAATTGAGAAGAACAAAAAACTATATACACTGAACTCTTACTGGATTCCAGGTGTTGGAGCTAAAGATGCAAAAAAAAAAATTATCTTGACACTGTAGTCTATTATATAAAAGGTGAAGTCATAATGCCTGGTGATTTTAATTGTATTTTATCAGACAAAGATTCCACGGCAGATAGAAAGCTGAAAATCACATCTTTAGCCAAAAAATTAATGAGTTTTGAAAATCTAATCACATATCAGAGAAGTTTCAATAGTTTCATGTTCATTCTCAGACCATAATGTTATAATCTTTAATATTATTTTAAAAACTGACAGTCTAATACACCACGGGAGATTACCAGCATACAATATTAAAATAAAAGGATTTAAGGGTTGGTATGTTATAACGAGAACAAAAATTTCCTAGAAATAAACACAAATGGTGAAGTAATTGATACTGTCCTGTGGGATTCACTAAAGGCTTACTTAAAGGGAAGAGTTACAAGCTGGTATATTAGTAAAACAATAGAATGGGACAAATAACTGAATCCACTACAGGTCAAAATAGACACACTAAGGTTAAATAAAAAAAATGACATCATCAGTCAGTGTGAACTTAAAAACTTAAATACAAAACATGTTGAAATTCTAAATCATAAAGTTTCAATAAACCTGGAAAACTTAAGCTTCAAGTATATTCAGTAAACCCTTTAAGCCTGCATAAACTTGCTCTTAGCTCAAAGAAAATGAATAAACTAAATCATATCAAAGAAATTATAGCACATATAAATGATAAAAAACAGATATTAAAGGTATTCTTGAGGGCTTTTTTATTTTATGAAAATATAATAATAATGCAAATAACCTAGATAATGATGATATAGTTGAAACTTTTCTAAAGAAAAAAATATAAATAACTAAATGAACAAATAAAAAATATAGACCATTCACTTTAACATAAATAAAAGATCAAATAAAGAAAAGTTAAAAATAGTACGGTGCTGGGCTTAGATGTACTTATACCAGAACTATATAAAATACTACCGGATGATGCAATTAAAATATTAGATAAGGTCTACAGAGGAATAAAAACAACTGCTGAAGCCCCCCCATTGTGGAAATGTTCCCTCATATCAGCTATTGTAAAACAAGATAAGTATCCTATAGACCCATTCCACTTTTAAATGTGGACTATAAGATGTTAATGTCCATTTTAGCTAACAGAATTAATCTACTTATATTTAAACTAATTAGCAATGATCAAACTGTGTTTATTTTAAATAGACAAGTACAAGATAATATAATAAGAATAAATACGTTAATAGACTATGCAAATAAAAATACAAAAGAACTTTCCATCATTAGTCTCAATTTAGATAAGTTTTTTTGACTCATTTAATTCGTCATACCTGTATAAAACACTTAAAGTGTATAATTTCTCATCTGAGCTAAAAGCATTAATTTCTAAGTTATATAACAACTTTTGTGGTTATGTTAAATTAGGTTATTTTCTTTCTAATTCCTTTAAAATAGAAAAAGGCACAACAAGGCTGTCTATTATCAACTTTACTTTTTGAATCAGCTATAGAACCCATTTGCTAATAGTAGGAGATCCAATAAGAATGTTAATGGTATCAAAGTAAGATTTCAAACTTAAGATTCAACTCTTTGCTGATGATATTTTACTAACAATAGGAAATGCAGAAAATTCATTAAAACATCTTATTAGTTCTAGGAGTCATTTGAAGAAATACTTACAAGCTCTTAATTATAGCTCTCTGAGCATGTAGCCCAGGCCGGTATGATCCTGACCTTGAGTAGCATCTTACCCTCACCAAGAATGATGCCACAGTATGAAGACAAGATGATCAATTTCAACAATTGGCTTAAGTACTGGTGTCATTCAAAGGGGATCCAATGCCTGTCAGCTTGGGATGATATGCTCGACAAGCCACGATGCTTCGCTAGGGACGGCTTGCACCTGTCACCCCTGGGCTTTCGGATATTGGCAAAGGCTCTTGCTACCCACATAGTGCCTTTTTTAGGCAAGGCTCAAAAGACAAACCCACCTCCATAGGTATCACAAGGGATAAGAAACTAAGAGTAATGCTACTCAACGCCAGAAGTCTAAACCTCAAGATGCACGCACTCGAAACTCTCCTTAGCATGGAGAACATCGATATCTGTGCAGTAACAGAAACCTGGTTCAGGGCTCCCGAGAGCACACCAGCACTACCAGGTTATACCTCATACCATGCTTTTCGGCCCCAAAACTTGGACCAAACCACAAAAGGAGGGGGAGTATCAATATTCATCAAAGATACCCACACCTCCAGGTTGGTGGCAAAGCACGAAGCATCAGAGACTATCCATGTGCAACTAACAGTGGGTAAAACTGCCTTCCAGTTTATAGCCTGCTACAGACCACCCTCCCAAACCCAGGAACCCCACTCGGCCTTCCTGAGAACACTGGAAAATATGAAGTTCTCTCCAAACACCATTATATTGGGCGACTTCAACTACCCAAACATAGACTGTGAGCATTACTCTAGCTCCCACACCCTAGCCCAAAGGTTCTTAGAATTTATAAACTCAAATGCTATGGAACAACTTGTTACCACTCCCACAAGAGGGGAAAACATACTGGACCTGATCATCACCAACATGGGGACTCTATGCTCCAGACCAGAAGTGTATCCCTCACTGGTAAGATCAGACCATAAACTAATCCCACTGGATATTCACATCCCGACCTCAACCCCTGCCCAGAAAACCACAGTGAAAAACTTCTCTAAAGCAAATTTCACACTCCTCAAAACCGAGGTGGAATCCTTCAAAGCTCCTGGGCCTGTGGAAAATACGGCCCAGACCGCAGAATCCTTTATAAACGCATTCTATGAACACCTTCAGGAATGCATGGATCATGTGATCCCAAATAAAACCAAGACCCAACCCTCCAAAGGCAGATGTCCTGTCTGGTGGACCCCAGCCATAAACAAACTATACAATAGAAGGAGGAAGCTACTAAATGATAGAGCAAAATCCCAAAAAGTGAAGGCATCACTGATCTGTATCAGCAAAAAACTACGGGCACTCATAAAATTGTCTAAGGCCAGCTTCGAGAGAAAAATTGCACAGGACACTAAGGATAATCACAAGGCTTTCTTTAGTTATGTTAGGAACCTGGGTGGTAATTCCCAGATATGCTCAGAATTAGTCCAAAATGACAAAAAATACACCGAACCCACAGACATTGCCAACATCCTAGCTGACAGGTTCAGCGCAAACCCCCCCCCATCCCCACCAAAAGGGCAAATATCTGTCCCAGCAGAGTGCTGCCCCCCTGACATCTCAGATGCTCAGGTAAGAGCAGCCCTCTCCAAAGCAAAAAACACAGCATCAATGGGACCAGACGGTATCCCGGGCTGCGTCCTACATGAACTCCAAGAAGAGCTAAACCCAAACATAAAACTACTGTTCAATCTCAGCCTTATTACAGGATATGTGCCCAAAGAGTGGCATACAGCAACAGTGGTCCCTCTCCATAAAGGTGGTGCCTCAACGGATCCTGGAAACTATCGCCCCATAAACCTGACTAGCTTGGTCTGCAAAGCTATGGAAAGGATCATCATGGACCTCATAAATAAAGATATTGGGGACCTACAGACACTGGATCCTATCCAGTTCGTCTTTGTTAAGGGCAGATCCTGCCTCTTAAACCTGGTTGATTTCTTTGAAACAGTCACCAAGGCCATTGACGAGGGGGAAGGTGGTCCACACAGCCTACCTGGACCTCGCAAAAGCTTTCGATACAATACCCCACTCGGGCATTATAGATAAGCTCACCAGCTTAAATATAAACCCCTATGTCACTAGATGGATTGCAAACTGGCTCAAGGACAGAACCCACATGGTTAGAATTGCTGGAGCGATGTCAGACTCCAAACCAGTTACAAGTGGTGTCCCACAAGGCTCAGTCCTGGGACCTCTCTTGTTCGGTATATATTTCTCGGAGGTACAGGCCAACACGGAAGGACTGTGGCTGACCAAGTTCGCAGATCGCTGCAAACTGGGCGCCATAATCGACTCTCCAGCCAACACAAGCATCCCCCAAAAGGGCCTCATAGAAACAGACAACTGGTGCCAGAGCCATGGCCTCAAGCTAAATGCCAAAAAATGTATAGTCATCCCCTTTGGCAAAAACAAAGTGCCCACAAATTACCACATAGGTGGTAATCCATTAAGTACAGAAGAAGTAATTAGGGACCTGGGGACCCAAGTTGATAGCAATCTCTCATATGACAACCACGTGGCCAAAGTGGTTAGAAAAACATTTTTTATAGTCCACCTAATCATGAAGGGATCCACATCTAGATCAGGGGAGGTCATCGTGCCTCTTTACTCATCCCTCATCAGGCCCATATTTGAGTACAATGCCCCTTTTGGGATGTACCTTACCAGACACCTGCAGCAACTGGAAAGACCCCAAAAGTACCTCACCAAGAGGATCAAAGGGCTCAAACAGATGCCATATGCTGCCCAGTTAAAGAAACTCCAGCTCTACTCAGTGGCATACCGCATGTTCAGAGGCGATCTGTGCCTGACGTATAAAGCCATGTCCAACCCGGAATTAATGGACATGCTGCACCTCAGAAAATCCAAATCCCATCGAGCTACACGCTCGAGAGACTTGAACCTCAGCACTGAAATAAATAGGACATGCTGGAGGGACAGATTCATAACCCAGAGGCTCCCTTCACTCTGGAATAAAATCCCAGTCCAGGTTAGGCAGAGTCCCTCATTGACTCTCTTCAAGAGGAATCTTGATGAGTGGATGGGAGATCGTAGGTTTACCCCGGGTATCACTTCTGTGTCACTGTTAGACAAAGGCACAGTATATTAACCTCGAAAAAGAGCATAGTAAAATTAATTTAAAATGTGTGGAGAAAGCCAAACACATTCTGGCTAGGCTTATAAATGCCCTAGGGCTGATAGCCTAGTATGAACCTATGAACTTAAGATTTAGTCATAATAAAACAAGTACATTATTAATTAATAAAAAATTTTCAAAACATACAAAAAATATTCTAACTTCAATTGGAATGGCAATCAGATTAAATACCTTGGTATAATCATTACATCTAATAGTAAAGAAATTATACAAACTTTCAACAGGTTGTTGATAAAATTTTAAAGTTTTGTCACAATTTGGAACAAATTATTATTTACCAGCAAAGAACGATTAATGCTTATTAAGATGGCAATTCTCCTTAAATTAGTATTTGTCTAACAATCATTAGTACTATCTTCACCAAAAAATAAGATGAAGATAAATAATATTCTACTTATTTTTTTTGGCATCCTAATAAACCAGGAGTTTCCTCTGACTGATACTGGTGAAGTAGGACTCCCTGATATTCAACTGTATGCTACTTCAGCAACTGAAAAATTATAGTGTTAAAATTCATCTTATGATTCAAAATGGAAACAAATATATCAAGAAATATTACCAAATAATAAATATATCACAACCAGTCATAAATAAATGGTACTTAATAGTTTTATATGGTTATTAAATATTTTTGCGTAAATGGTATTACACCCTCTTCCCAAATTCTCTATTTAAATAACATAATTTCCTCTTTCCAAAAGTCACAGATTCTAACCATTGAATTAAAGATTTAATATTTTTTTGTGTTTTCAACTGTATATACAAATGACTGCTTAGAAACTAATAACATCAACAAAATGCTAGTATTAAAACAACAAAGTAATTTAAATAACTGGCGTAGATTCTTAAATGGCACTGATATATACTGCTGAAAATTTTACTTCCAATTACAATCAAGATTTTGAGAACTGGTTAATTTTACAAATATTTAGAGACTTTGTGAACACCAAGGTAAATAATATATTTAACCTAGATAAGAAATTGTTCCCCAAATTATTGGAAATCTTAATAAATAATAATGCAATGAAAAATAAATTATATTTGTCACAAATTTATAACATTCTTAAGGTAGAGTTCACATATTTAGACAATTTCTATTGGAACTACTACTCAAAAATTAATAATGAATACTTCTCTGAAGAATACAAGAAATTAATATTAAAATCTACAGATCAACTACACCTTCATTATAATGTAAACAGTTCACTTGGAAATTTTTAACATAGAGCTTTTGTCAGTCCTAACAAAATTACAAGCAGAATTAAATGCTGGAGATGTAATTCTGAAATAATAGCAACTTGGATGCATATGCTATAGGAATGTGAAGATATCTCCCCCTTTTGGAAATAAATTAATAACTTTATTTAAGTGCTATGATCTGACAGATGTAATATTTCAAAATCTTTAGTTTTATTTAATGCTCCAACTTCTGACATAATTCCAAAAACCCCAGTGCATCTTCTTTGGTCTATTCTTGCTATAGCCAGAAAAGTAATTCTAAACATTGGAAAAATAAAGTTACCCCCCTAGTGTTGAATTTATTAGTATGTCAAAAATTGCTTGCAGTAGTGAACAGCACATTACAAAGATTAGAACTTCTAATGTTAAATTCATATAAATCCTGGCTTAAACCAGAGCTATCTAAAATGGTTCCTATTAGAAACTCGACTGCTTAGGTTGTCGAATGACGAAATGTCGACACCTAAACATCAAAAGCTTAAAATTGCGAACGGCCACTTATGCAAATTCATTCATCGGGAAAGAATTCACTTGGCTGTTATCGGGGATTTGCCTTTTCTATATGTAGAGCAATCTCAAAGTTGATATATTTAAGTTAGGGGTGTGTGTGGGGGGGCGAACCCCCCACTATGTTAGGGTTTGGAAGTTTATTTTAGTTTGCGGCGGCCTGGCGAATTCTTTCCCGAGGAAAGAATGTGTGTATGTGACCGTTCTCTATTTTAAGCTTTCGCCATTTAGGTGTCGACGTTTAGACGTTCGACAACTTAAATGGTCGAGCTTGTAATATAGATCCATCCAAAACACGACCCATGGTGCAGTGTTTTGGGGCCCGCCAGTTTTAATAACAACAGGACTCACTCTTTCTCTCTCTCTGATGTATCACACACAGTCTCTTCAGCTTTCATACTTGCATTCACTCCATCTTTCTCTCTCATATTGCTCTCGGTGTCTTCAGCTTTCATACATGCGTTCACTCACTCTCTCTCTCTCTTTGATTGCTGCTCACCCACAGTCTCCAACTTTCATACATGAATTCACTCACTCTCAGATCGCTCATACACACACACATTGTCTTTAGCTTTTATACATGCATTCACTCACTCTCTCCGATCACTCACAGTCTCTTCAGCTTTCATACATGCATTCACTCACACTCTCTCTCCCTCTGATGGCTAACCCACACAGTCTTTTCAGCTTTCATACATGCATTCACTCACTCTCTCTCTCTCCAATTGCTCACACACAGTCTCTTAAGCTTTCATACATGCATTAATTCATTTTCGCTTTCTCCCGCCGATCGCTCACCTTTATTCTCTTCAGCTTTCAAACATGCATTCACTCATTCACTCTCTTTATGATCCCGCACACGCAGTCATTTTCCTTTCTCAAAGATGGTTTAATACAGTTCAAATAATAACCTCTTTAAATTTCAACAGCAAATACTTGTGAATGCAGTTTAAAGAACATATAAATCTGGACACACTAATTTAAGACATTTAAAATTAATGTTACCTAATTTTAAATACAGTAGTAAACTGTCAAAGTAAGCATGACACATGCATCCTTACAACTATATTATTCTGGTTGGTGACTTTTGCTGGGGCAGACTGATATCATGCACTATTTGCTATGGATTGCTGTGCATGTAAGGAGGAACTACTGAAGCCGAGAGTGAGTGGAGGGACGGGGCATGTAAAATGGTACAGGACAAGCAGGATAGCAATTAATTTGTTGGACCTTACTCTCCCTGCTTCATACACAGGTAGACAAAAGCTGAGGACAATGTGGAATTTCAAATTTACCCCACTGCCTAGGCAAGTGGGGAGAGATGAGAGGTAATGCAAGGTAAGGCTTCCAATTGAAAGTGTAGTATGAATAGTGACAGTTGTGTTTGGGGGGATGCGTGTTACTCTCCTAACTTATCTGATCTAACTCTGTCATATTTAAAGGGGTGTGCATTAATGGGGAAAGATCAGATTATGATTTTTAAAGTTGAACCATTTGCACTTGGAGTTTGCCTTATTGCTTGTTTTATTGTCAGTGTTAGTATCTGAAAATTGTTGAAATTAAGACAGCATTATTTTGCATACTCACTGTATTAGAGTTAGACTAAAGATGTTCAGTGCATGAAAAGTTTGTGTTAAGTTTTGTACACTGTTTTGTTCCAACATGCATGGTCCAGGGTTCATAGGTAGGTACCAGGCTATCTACTCGAAGGCATTTATAAGCCTAGCTAGAATGTGTTGGCTTTCGCCGCCCCCTTAGATTAGTTCCCTGTGCCTCTGTCCAGCAGAGCCACTGAAGTGATCCCAGAGGTAAACTTTCTGTTTCCCATCCACTCGTCAAGGTTTCTTCTGAAGAGTGTTAGCGAGGAGCTCTGCCTAATGCAGACTGGAATCTTGTTCCAAAGCATGGGAAGTCTCTGGGGCAGGAATCTATCCCTCCTGTACATCCTATTTATTGTTGTGGTGAGGTTTAGATCCCTAGAGCGTGTGGTTCGAGGGGATAAGTTTTTTTTTAGGTGGAGCATGTCCATCAATTCTGGGTTGGACATGGCCTGGGATGGATGGGTGAATTGCGTAGTCATGTTTCTAAGCACGCAATTAGTGTTGTTAGTTTGTTCAGCTGCTTCAGCATATTGAGGTTGTGTTTTATTACTACTTATCCACAAACAAAAATGCCTAACAAAAAAAGAAAAACCTGAAGATGAAAAACGAGTGTATCAAAGCCGAGGGGAATCACAGGAATAAAATTCAATGTCTTGTCTGCATGTAAGTTTTCTCAGTGCCTAAAGAGTATAATGTGAAATGAGTATAATGTGAAATGACACTACAGTACATTACACAGTAAAACATTTGATATGTATAATGGAGAATCAAGACATACCATAATTGCAGAATATAAGACGAAATTGATGCATCAAACTAGTTTTTTTGCAAAACTTAGCAGTGAACAAAGTTCTAGCCTTGCTGCTTTGTAGAAAGTAGAACTTGACTTAGTAAAAGCAAAAAAAGCCTTTTAGTGATGGTGTGATAGTGAAGAAATGTGCAATTGAAATGGTAAAACAATTTAATGAGCCAAAATAACCTGAAAAGTTTGAAACAGTGGCATTATCTCAACAAACCATTGCAAAATGAATACAGCACATGGATCAATATCTTTCAAAAAAGCTGTGCGATTTAATAGCAAAATGTGAGTACTTTTCATTGTGTCTGGATGAAAGAACTAATCAAGCAGACGCAAATCAACTTATAATTTTTGTTCAAACTATTAAAGAGAACTTTACTATTAATGAAAAACTCCTTAGTCTTATATCTTTACATGGGACTACTAAAGGTACTGATATTTTCAAAACAGTTCAAAAGTCTGTTATGAACTATGGAGGATTTGATCAATGTTCCTGAATTATAACAGTTGGGGCCAACGCTATGACAAAGAATGGAAGTGGCTTTTGTGGACTACTGAAACAAAATAATATTAACTGCCCTACAATTCATTGTGTAATTCGCCAAGAAGCACTCTGTGGAAAATTTCTATGTCAAGTCAATGCCATGAAAGTAGCTGTAAAAAATAACTATTATATGATGCAGTAATAGATCTGAGTCATAGTAAGTCCTACAATTTCTTGAGCTACATGTATGCTGCATAAGGAGATTTGCTCTTTCATTCTGATATTCACTGGTTGAGTGCTAGTAAATGTATGGAACTTTCTTTGCCATTCAGAAAGAAATACCCATATTTCTTAAAAACGATGTGAAGTCTGACAACAGAACCTGAAAATCAAAAGCAGAATCACACATTTTATCAGATCTTGCATTTATAATAGATATGACCAACCATTTGAATGAGATGAACTTAAAACTGCAGGGCAAGCAACAGAATATTTTCAACTTATACGGTCATTTGAATGACTTTAAAAGTAAATTGAAGATTTTTAAATTAACAATGGCCAATAATACTTTTACTTTTTTTTCAAACTATAAAGAACAGTTTGAAGAAATGAAGAGTTTTGAGGAAATATTTTCAGTTCATGTAAAGTATATTGAAATGATCACTGAGGATTTTGAGAACTGATTTGGTGATTTTAAGGAAAATGAATAAGATATTTCAATTTTTACTCAACCCCTGACTGTCACCATTGAAAATGTAAGATCTGACCTTCAGCTGGAATTGTGCAATTTGCAATCAGACCCTTTTTATACTAACAGGATTGAAAAGTTGAAGATTTTTTTAATTATTACCAACAGAGAGGTACCCGAAATTGAGAAACTTTGGACTCAAAATGTGCTCAATACTCGGAAGCATTTATCTTTGCCAAACACTTTTTCAGCAGTGAAATTTGTTAAATCAAAGTACAGATGTTCAGTGACAGATAATTCTCTTGTAAATGTACTGTGATTGGCAACTACAAGCATCAAAATTGATACAGCTACTTTAGTAAACAAAGCTAAAGTACCACAGAGCTCTCATTAAAATGAAGATGTTGAGAGGTATGCTGGTCACAAATGCAAACAGGATTTGTTCAAAACTTTTAAAAAGAGGTGTGATAAGCACGCCCGAACAGACATTCAATTTCTAAAAAGGACACATTTTTTGTGCATTTGTATCTAACAATTTCCAGTGGTTCAGACCTGGGAAGAATTTCTTAAGCACTGAGCCAGAGGCTGCCAAGCAGACTAAGCATGCAGAAGGAAACACTGGTACTGCTAACAACTGAGTTATGAGGGTTAAATGTCAGCAGATTTAATATTTTACTACAGCTAGAAAAACTAGTCCTTAATGGAAAGACATTTGCTCTTAAAAAATTACTGCATCTTGACTACTGTTTCAATAAAAACTTTTATAAGCACCATGACTTTTTTTCTTATGAAATTTTTGAAGCGCTTGCTAAACCTAACACCATAGGACTCTCCAAGTAATTTCAATATATATATATATATATATATATCTATATATCTATATATATATATATATATATATATATATATATCTGCACACACACACACACACACACACACTGTATTTATTATTGTGAATACAGCTCTCAGATAAATCTGTTTTTTAATGCGGCCCTTGGATTATCCAAGGTTGGACAGCGCTGGCTTAAATTTAAAGATTTGTTTGAAAAATATTAATCGTTTTTGATTTATAACTTTGATGTATTTGTCAGTTATGTAAATGGTTATTTGTTTTTCAATTGATTTGTTTATTGTTTTAAAAACAAATAAATTAAAAAAGACAAGTATCACTATTAGAAGAACATAGAAAAGAGAACAGATCATCAAAGATACTTAGAAAGACAGAAGTGGTAAAAACAATGCACAGTATCAAATCAGACCAGAATTTATCATAGACTACTGCAAACAATAAAACTAAAAAATTATCAAAACTTAGAAGATATGCAGGTTAATATAAAGG